>NW_027492930.1:0-90570 GCF_021521415.1 Bidens hawaiensis | reverse complement strand
ATTAACTAAATCATACTGTTTGTTAGGCCGAAATTGGTATGTACAACGTGATTATGATCAACTTTCCATATAAACAACGAGAATTGAGGTCCAAGTTAGCCAAATCATGAATTCGGGTCCAAGAAATAGAAAACGGATACGGGGTTTCTGGATCAAGGTAAACGGGTTAATATAATAAGTTAAAATCTCGAGTTGTTATGGTCTCCCCTGCTTTATGGAATTTCGTCCCGAAATTAAAGAATACTATAACACCATTAAAGTCTGAGGAAAAGAAAATTTTAAAATAAAATTTAAAAATTTATCATAACACCGAACTTTGAATAGTTAAAATAACGCTCCAAATGCAAATTTGATAAGGACACTTATATATATATAGGATGTACCAGCGCCGTATCCACCATGTCCTTATCATCTTTTCATTCGTACCATTATCTCAACTACTTTATGTCCTTCATTATGACACACAACTATTCGGATCATGATTTTCATGCGAGGACTTCGATAATTATGTCCGGACCATAATTATTGTTATCGTCGGATGGTCCACATGATTCGTATCATCGTGTGGGTTTACAAAACATTGGAGTAAAACATGATTTTGAGGAAACAAAAATTTTCAAGAAGTTTTAATTATAAAACCAATGTATAAAACATTTCGACAGCAGAAGAGTTTCTAAAACATCTTTTAACACAAAAGTATAAGTATTTGGAAAAATAGATAACTTATTAATAGTTGAGGTTAATAAAATGAGTTGTGATGAATGAAGGTAAGGAAATATAACAGCGGTAGGCTTTAAACAAGCAATCTATTTAATGAAAAGTAACTTTATTTATAAAGTACGATACGTGAAGGATAAATAGTTCAAACTGAAATAATTCAAGGCCACGAAAAGGCGGGTTTAGGGTTTAGGCCACGAAAAGGCGGATAAAAAGCTCAAACTGAAATAATTCAAGTACCATCACATCCCCATACAATATCATAATTAAGAAAAAGACAAGATAATAAAGACAGATAAAGAAAACGGCAAAAGTCGTCGGGGTCCTTGAGTAGCTTAATTGACGTGACTTGAAGCACTATGAGGGGTTTCATTTATAGGAGTTGGAGTAGTCGAGGTAGATTGATTTGGGGTAACTTGAATAACGTGAGCTTGAACAGTGTGCAAGAAGGTTGTTTGGTGGAAATATGTCCGGTAAAATTGAGCTTGCGGTTGCGGGGTTTGGTAATATCGGGTTAAGTAAGGTTGACCTTGATTGATGGGAGGAGCTTGAAAAACATGAGGTGATTGGGTTTGGACTTGGTGGGCATGGGCCAAGTAGTAGGGCGTAGTCGTAGATTGGGCTTGATGAGATTAGGTAAGTTGAGGGCACGCATTACGGAGATGATTCGGGTCCTTACAATGGTAGCAAGTACGATTATTAGGAACATCAGGTTGAGCATGAGGGGTAGGTTGTTGCAGAACAACTTGTGCAGTGGGCAGGACACGTCATGTGTTAGCAAGATGGCCATAACGGTTACATTGGATGCAACAACGGCATAGGGATTTAACCGAGTGATGATAGTTACAAATGGAGCATAATAGAAAAGGACCGAGGTAAGGTTTCTTGTTTGAGGAGACTTGCGGGTGATCAGGATTTGTTGCAGCAAGATTCTTACGTTTCTTGTTGTGAGGATGAGTGGAGGTAGATGGTTTGTAGTCACTAGCAGAGGAATTAGCGGGAAAAATTGAATCGGTTGCATTGATGTTTTGAATTTGTGTCACTATCCTAGGGATTGCAGCAGTTATCTGTTTGGTGATTTAGGCAGCTATACGGTGGTCGTGAGAATCAAACGATTGATGTCGAGGATAACGTTGATTTGCTGAATGAGACGGTCTATAGGGACCAAAAATGAGGATTTATAAAATGAAGGATAAATTGAGGAACCATAAGAATAGTAAAATGTTTAATTATGTGAAAATAATAATGTTGTCTTAATAAGTGAGGAATTGCGTCATGAGGATTAAAAGTAAAAGTTTATAAGATGAGGGGGGTACATTGCGTAAATAGTTATTAAATGATGTAGTCAATAAGATTAATGTGTGATGACTACATGAGGAGTTAAGTCAGTTTATAATTTAGATTATTAAGTTTACAATAAACTAACGAAATATAAATTGTGGATGTTGGCCTCCCATGAGCTTTCCATGGCAATTTGAATGGCTCAACGAACTAATGAAAAACAACTGAGTTGGATAGCCCATGAGCGTTACATGGCAATTCGATTGTCCCAACTAATTAACGAATTAACAATGCAATGAAGTTTGTCGGCCCAATGAGCGTTACACGGCGTTTTACCCGACCAAACTAAATAACAAACTATCGAAATAAATATGGGTAGTCGGAGTATCTTGTGAATCACCACGTTTGAATACTCCAACAAAAATACGAAAATAAGTTAAGAATTGGATAGTAGGAGTGGCCATGGGTTCCATGGATTTTTCACCCAACTAACCATTTAAATAATGGAACACAATAATCGGGAAAATCAAGTTTAGCCACGAATCACCGTGAATTCGGTTAAATCAACCTAAGGTGTCGGTCATATGGAATTCATGGGTCTCGCTCGGGCCCATAGGGTTGAGTACTGTGGTCAGGTTATCACCCAGGTAAGGAATAGCTTCTTACCTTTGGTACTTGGAACCGTTTTGCCAGTGCCCAACTCACAGTTTCTCATCCCCTTTCATTTATCGTAGGGACATGCCACATAATCTAGCCTTAAGGTGTACGAGTGAAAACAACAGGTGTGAATTCTTACGGAATTCCTCGAAAATAAAAGCAATCTAGTTTTCGAAAAGTTTTCTTAGAATGTTGAGCCATAGCCTCGGAGTTTTTTTAATAATAATTATCTAAGAAAGTTATAAACAATTTAATTTGAACACATAAAGGTAAACAGATAGGCACGTATAGGGCTCTTAAACATGTGTCTAAGGCAATTTCTACTATTTTAAACATTCGGCTCTGATACCAATCTGTCACACCGAACCTACAGCGGAAATGCCGGGGCGCAAACTGATTGTCACAGCTCTCAAGGTTACTATCATGCACAATATTTAAATGACAATATCTATTAATTTAATTAAGTTTTCAAATAAATCAAATACAACAAATAAATAATCCATAAACATACAACAATACAACTTATATCACCAATGATCTTATTTAATTATTTTCTAACTTAAATTCTTCACTAAGTCTTCATCAACTTGCATTAAGTTTCTACAACAACCTGCATATGCGTATAAAATAGAATTTTGTCAACAACACATGTTGAGTGAGCAACACACCAGTTTAGTTGTACATATAGTATATATAACAAAATATGTAGCTGCAATAAGTCATATGAGAATAACAAATTAACCAAATGAGCAAGTATAACTTAAATGGTTAGTTGTATTAGATTACATTATTTTATATAAATCCTTGTGTATACGGCTTTTAATTATTTAATATTCCTTTTTTCTTTCTTTAATATTATATTTTAACATTCTAGATTACCCTTTGGACGTATAATGACGTGGGTACGCGTATGCGTATATTTATACTCACACATCTAACTCACGGGTACCTATATATATACATATATAAGTATAATGTGTTCGAGTCTTAACGCGATTGGATTTTTATTATTGTTCGTTACACTATAAATAATCCAAGGCATTGCAAACGAGTTTGTCCATTTATTTTGTAATCGAGTTTATATATTCTAAGTGTCTGAGTGAAGGTGGAATCGAGTGTACGGAATGAAATGGGATTCGGGTTTATATTTGGGCTTGGCTAGATCTTTGGGCCAGGTTTTGATAAAACAAGTAAGGCCCAACATCCCTTATCTAATCATCAGATCCTTCTTCTTCTTTCTTCATTTCTTTTGTTCATCTAACAGTAGATCCAAATAAACGAGACCCCCAACATCGCTTATATCTTTGTAATCAAGTTTGATTGTAAGCGAGGTTCAATGTAATCGAGTCTCCCTTGTTGGATGGCAGTAGCTCCAAAAGTAATCGGGTTTAAATGGATCGAATTCAGGGTTATAATCTACTTCAATAATTGTAATAGAATTCCTCTAGGAATCGATTACAATTGTAATCGAGTGTGTATGTATATCGTAAATGATTTATTGTAATCGAATTGGGTGTTCCTATACTGTAAGCGAATGCAGCTGTAATCGAGCTCTTGTATTCGAGTTGTTCGTATCTGGATCCATTTGTAATCGAGTTGCTTGAAACCATCATTGTAATCGAACTGCTTTGTAAGCGAAGTCAAGGTAATAAGGTTAT
The DNA here is from genome assembly GCF_021521415.1 of Bidens hawaiensis. Lineage (NCBI taxonomy): Eukaryota > Viridiplantae > Streptophyta > Magnoliopsida > Asterales > Asteraceae > Bidens > Bidens hawaiensis. Next base: position 86,257 of record NW_027492930.1, on the reverse strand, counting down.
TGTATGCGAGTTTCAGGTTGTATGCGAGCCTTGTATTCTTCAAAGTACATGTATGCGATTTTTAGTGTAGGTATTGTATTCGAGCCATGTATTTTTATCTAAGTATTGTAATCGAATCTAGATTGTTTGCGAGTGTAGTATATTTGGGCTCAATGTATGCGACTGATTTGTATTTGTGGGTTTCATGTTTTTGAGCTAACTGTTGCAGGTGATGATAACATCTCGATCGAACTCCGACCTTGTAATCGAGTCGGATTGTGATCGATGGTGATTGTAAGCGAGTTTGCGAATTGGGCAGTTGGGTTTTGGTCTCTCCACCCAGTGTTCGTTTATTATTATTATTATTATTATTATTATTATTGTTATTATTATTATTATTATTTAACATATAAACCTCAACATGATGCCATCCTACCCCTTAAACGCTCTCGTGGCCACTTCCGGGTAAGATTTGACTCGGGAAATTCACAAAGTTTGGACCTTTAAACCTTAAACGTTCAAGACTAGATTTTTAAGGTTCCTTTTAACGAGTCGTTTCCATTTTGGGTTCGTTTCTTTCATTATTAACATCAAGTTGTCAACTTTAATGTTCGTTTAAAGCCGATCTACTCTAGATTCAAGTTTCAAGATTAATCGTTTATTAAAACATAAACTTTAAGATCAAGAACATACCTTTATGGGTTCGTTTGGTTTCGGCTAGCTTGTTTATGAATCTTAAACCTTGGATCCAACTTGTATATAGAAGATCTAATAATATTTGGCTTGATTTGGTCTCGGATCTTCTTCTTTCTCTTGCGTTTATATATAGCAATGGAGGTGTGTGTGTGTGTAGAGATTATGGGGGAAGATGGAAATGAAAGTTAGGGTTTTAGGATGGTTTAAGGATATATTTATACTCCTCAAAGCTCATGGACCTAAAGCCCATCCCACCATCTTGATCCATTTTAATTACCCAAGTCCATAATTCTTTCTATATTTAATATTAATTAACTATTAACAGTCGTTTATAATTTCATAGGCTTTCATTTATTTATTATTTCTCTATTAATCCGAGTAACTATTGTTCCGTAAATAAATTACAAATTTAAATATTATTATTTGAAAATCCGGGATGTTACAAGTCTTCCCTCCTTAAAGAGGTTTCATCCCCGAAACCTAGCCTATTCCTTGTAAAAGAACACTTCTAATATTCACGTACTCTCTTGGATCGTCTTTGCATTCTGGGTTTTCCTTCTTACTCCTGACTTGTAGTCACCGAGCAGTGTTCATGTTCATTAGCTATTCGAGGTAGCTTGTCCATGAGGCCCTCGATGCTTCAAGTCTCGTCTCGTCCTTCCAATGGACTTTGTTTCATATCGTTTAACACTATTGTCTAAACGACATTTGTGACATAAATAATCATTCATAACCCAAACTCAGTATATCACACGCCATAGATAAGTATAAGTTTTAAACCTTAACAAAAAACAAGTTCTTAGGCAATTATACTTAAAAGAAATAAAACTATTACGTAAGCAATTATTTCTTCATCGAGTGCTCCTCTCTGCAGTACCCTGAGTCCTTACTCTTTTGCACTTTTCGTCTCAGTTCCCTTGCACTCCCTTGCCAGGTGGTCTGTCTTACCGCATTGGTAACACGCGGGCTTTGTAGTGCAATATGGGGCATAATGACCCACCTTCCCACACTTGTAACATGCATTTGACCAAGCCTGCACTCTCCACCATGAGCTTTACCACACTTACGACAAACGTTCGAACCCCTTCTCCACCTACACTCGCCTCCGTGTGTCCTGCCACAAGTCTTACACCGATTCTTCTCCCACACTTCGCATGTTTCGTTGTCCGCAATCCTCAGTGTCTTTTTCCCCGCATACTCCACGACATCTGCAGATCTTTTGGTTCCTTTTGCTCCTCCATTGTTATCATTACCTTTCACACCGTCTTCCCCCTGCCCTTCCAATGGTCCTAGCATGGCTCTCAGCAGACTTTCCGGGATGTAGTTTCTTCACTGTAGCAGCTAAAGCTTGAGCAATGGCAAATTTAACAGAATGATCCAGTTGATACCCTTCGTTGTCACTCAGATCTCGTACAGTTGTACCTCCTTCCTCTCACGTCTTAGTAATCGGTTCTTCAGAAGATTTCCGAACGACACGTGGCATGCCGGGACGTCCAGTATGACTTCCTTTGCCAACAAACCTTCTTGCTCTAGCCATTCGTATTCTATAAGGAAACACAAACGTTATCACTCTGGTAATTATTTAGCACATGATTCGTAAGGTAAGTAGTTAATGACGTTGATCAAGTGTAATTAACTACTTGCATTACTCCTCAGGTTCTATACACTTCCCTTTATGATTCCATTTGTGCTAGTTTCTATTTTTAAACAGTTAATCAATCAAAAATCAATTAATCCTATCCCTCACATACACATATCCTCCCATTAGCAATTAAGCTAACATTATCATTCATTATTTAACTATATATTTTTACCTTTACTGAGCTCGCTTGAGTGACACATGACATTCTTGGACCGGCATCTTCTAACTTAAATCCCATTCCCTGTTCGAGTCTAAGCATGTAAGATGCTTAAATCTCTCGAAGTTTGCTCTGATACCAACTTGTAAGGCCCCGTTACCGGTGCCTCACACTTGGACGTTGGATTTACTCATAAACATAGTTCTATAAATCAGAGTTTATTAAAACTTCGCGGAATATAAAAACTTTCATAAAACATTACATAAATTGTCTTAAACAACATCTTTGTCTTTCAAAAACTATGTAATTAAACATAAACTGAAAAACTTCTCGAGTCTTCCGATGCCAGCCTCTATTCAATGCCACGTGTTCCCCTCAAACGAGCTGCTTCATCCTACTCACTTTCCCACTCTCAGAGCTACTGACGTAAGGCTATGTATTATACCCATCACACGTTATTTTAGCGTCAGATTATCATTTACTCCCATCGTTTATGGTTTATTTTCACCACTCATTCTAATGATGTAATTTTGTGTGTTATACGGTTATATCCATCACTCTCACTTGTTTGATACAATTTGATAAGATGTAAAAGTCTTCACTACAAATTTACAACCACGAGTAAACACATGGCAGTGAGTTCTAGTTAATCAGGCAACATACAATTTATTATCATATATTTCTTAACATATCCGAAGACACATATTAATACTTTATCTTTGTATAAATATCCATAAGGGGAACGTCACGTAATATCTATTAAAAGAACTATTACTATTGCCCATGCTATATATTCCCCATAGAGGGAACACTCTACCCATATATATAATCCACAGAAGGAACACCCTATATACTTTCCATAGAAGGAACACTATACTATCCATAAAAGGAACACTATACTGTCCATAGAAGGAACACTATACTATCTATAGAAGGAACACTATACTATCCATAAAAGGGAAACTATGCTATCCATAGAAGGAACATTATACATTATCCATAGAAGGAACTCTATATATTATCCATAGAAGGAACACTGTATATAAGCTATTATTTAATATCCATGTAAGGAACTAATCTCTTCCCTTGGCAATACGTGCAATATTCGAAGATTGTTCACGTACCGACAAGAAATCAATCGTATATATCACATATATCATACATGGCATACACTTACCATATAAGGTAAGTGTATTAACTGTCACATCGATTATATGCGCACAACCCCGAAATCATAACAAGGAAATGGGGCTAGAAACTCACCTGGATCCTGTTTCTTTCTCCGTTTATCGTAATTCCCTTCTTTAATTGTGCCCTACTAACTGTATATAGGGTACACGTATTAATAGTGGTTCTGTGTTTGGAGTAATCTATGGTCATTGTATTAGATTACATTATTTTATATAAATCCTTGTGTATACGGCTTTTAATTATTTAATATTCCTTTTTTCTTTCTTTAATATTATATTTTAACATTCTAGATTACCCTTTGGACGTATAATGACGTGGGTACGCGTATGCTTATATTTATACTCACACATCTAACTCACGGGTACCTATATATATACATATATAAGTATAATGTGTTCGAGTCTTAACGCGATCGGATTTTTATTATTGTTCGTTACACTATAAATAATCCAAGGCATTGCAAACGAGTTTGTCCATTTATTTTGTAATCGAGTTTATATATTCTAAATGTCTGAGTGAAGGTGGGATCGAGTGTACGGAATGAAATGGGATTCGGGTTTATATTTGGGCTTGGCTAGATCTTTGGGCTAGGTTTTGATAAAACAAGTAAGGCCCAACATCCCTTATCTAATCATCAGATCCATCTTCTTCTTTCTTCATTTCTTTTGTTCATCTAACAGTAGATCCAAATAAACGAGCAACATCGCTTATATCTTTGTAAGCAAGTTTGATTGTAAGCGAGGTTCAATGTAATCGAGTCTCCCTTGTTGGATGGCAGTAGCTCCAAAAGTAATCGGGTTTAAATGGATCTAATTCAGGGTTATAATCTACTTCAATAATTGTAATAGAATTCCTCTAGGAATCGATTACAATTGTAATCGAGTGTGTATGTATATTGTAAACGATTTATTGTAATCGAATTAGGTGTCCCTATACTTTAAGCGAATGCAGCTGTAATAGAGTTCTTGTATTTGAGTTGTTCGTATCTGGATCCATTTGTAATCGAGTTGCTTGAAACCATCATTGTAATCAAACTGCTTTGTAAGCGAAGTCAAGGTAATAAGGTTATTGTATGCGAGTTTCAGGTTGTATGCGAGCCTTGTATTCTTCAAAGTACATGTATGCGATTTTTAGTGTAGGTATTGTATTCGAGCATTGTATTCTTCTAAGTATTGTAATCGAATCTAGATTGTATGCGAGTGTTATATTTGGGCTCAATGTATGCGACTGATTCGTATTTGTGGGTTTCATGTTTTTGAGCTAACTGTTGCAGGTGATGATAACATCTCGTTCAAACTCCGGCCTTGTAATCGAGTTGGATTGTGATCGATGGTGATTGTAAGCTAGTTTGCGAATTGGGCAGTTGGGTTTTGGTCTCTCCACCCACTGTTCGTTTATTATTATTAGTATTATTATTATTATTATTATTTAACATATAAACCTCGACATGATACCATCCTACCACTTAAACGCTCTCGTGGCCACTTCCGGGTAAGATTTGACTCGGGAAATTCACAAAGTTTGGACCTTTAAACCTTAAACGTTCAAGACTAGATTTTTAAGGCTCCTTTTAACGAGTCGTTCCATTTTGGGTTCATTTCTTTCATTATTAACATCAAGTTTTCAACTTTAATGTTCGTTTAAAGCCGATCTACTCTAGATTCAAGTTTCAAGACTAATCCTTTATTAAAACATAAACTTTAAGATCAAGAACATACCTTTATGGGTTCGTTTGGTTTCGGCTAGCTTGTTTATGAATCTTAAACCTTGGTTCTAACTTGTATATAGAAGATGTAATAATATTTAGCTTGATTTGGTCTCGGATCTTCTTCTTTCTCTTGCGTTTATATATAGCAATGGAGGGGTGTGTGTGTGTGTAGAGATTATGGGGGAAGATGGAAATGAAAGTTAGGGTTTTAGGATGGTTTAAGGATATATTTATACTCCTCAAAGCCCATGGACCTAAAGCCCATCCCACTATCTTGATCCATTTTAATTACCCAAGTCCATAATTCTTTCTATATTTAATATTAATTAACTATTAACACTCGTTTATAATTTCATGGGCTTTCATTTATCTATTATTTCTCTATTAATCCGAGTAACTATTGTTCCATAATTAAATTATATATTTAAATATTATTCTTTGAAAATCCGGGATGTTAGGTATAAGTTGTTAACACATAAGACAATAGTTGCAGTTTTGAGCATAAGTATATATGAGAAAATATATTTACGCATATGTTCCCAAAACGTGGAAAACAAGTAAAATAGGGGAATGTGATACTCAACTCAAGACGAACAAAGTTGATCAAGAAGGTAATATTAAGACAACAATAAGGATGGTAAATCAATCTCCGATGGAAGGGCCTAATAAAAAAATGAATGCGGAAATAAATATACAAAGTTGACGAATATGATAGGATTCGAGAGTTTGATGATTAATATTATTTGATTAAGTGACATAATATTTAAACTTATTTATTGATCTTTTAGTTTTATTAAAGTTTACTATGTAATATTACTTGTTCAACATATATAAATATTAAAGGTTATAAGATACATATTTGTAAAAATAAATCAATTAGTTGCTTCATATATATAACGTATTTTTGTGGTTTAACATTTTAAATAAATGGTTTTTATTTATATAGATCATAAGAATAATCTTACAGGTTGTATTATTAATACACACACACACACACATGAATATAGTTTTTATAAGGTTCGGGAAACACGATAAATATTGTCGGTTTTTAATAAAATATATTTTATTTACTGATTATTATATTTAATATTATTTAAAATGGCTTAATACTTAAATTACCAAAAATACCAAAAAAGTTAGGGTGGCCGGGTTTTGAACCCACGACCTGCCGTCCAGAAGTTTAACCAGAGGTGTACCAGCCAACTGGGCTGGTGACTCACCTGGTTATAACTTTAATACATTTATATAAAAACAAACAGAACCAAATCCCTAATTCTCATAAACCTAGAAAATCCAATCCTTTAATCTGTTAAGATGTTGATTAAATAAGTTCAGGGTTATTAGAGGGCATATTATGACGAGCAAGTACATGTAATCAATTAGCTATAATGATGATTATATGATGAACGATTAGCCGCCTGTATAAGGTGATGAACGGACAAGCAGCGTTGATGATAATCCAATTAAGTGAGTGGGTTATGACGGCTAGGGTTAGTAGAAGATGTATAGAAGTTTAATTGCTTTATTACGATCGTTTTTATGTATAACGAAATTGATTTAAGGTCGACATGTGTAAATCAAGAAAACGAATCCTTCTTGATCCTATTAACTAAATTATACTATTAGTTAGGCCGAAATTGGTATGTGCAACGTGATTATGATCAACTTTCCATATAAACAACGAGAATTGAGGTCCAAGTTAGCCAAATCGTGAATTCGGGGTGCAAGAAATAGAAAACGGATACGGGTCATGGGTTTCTGGATCAAGGTAAACGGGTTAATATAATAAGTTAAAATCTCAAGTTGCTACAATTCGTAAGCGTATTGATGAGATAGATCCAAGAACGGGTTGGAGAAAGTTGGTGCTTAAAGTTAAACCGCCGAAAACGATGAAGCGTGTACCAGTCAAGACGCTGAATTAGCATATGTATTTATCTTTCAACCGCTGATATTATGACAATCGAACTGGCGAGGCCGTTATTGTTTTGGGAGAGGGCTTAAAGACCGAGATGATTAAGATTATTGATCCGATGTGGCTCGTGAACTTGACCGAGACCGACACTGACGTGCTATTCAAGAATAAGATATTAATCGAGCGCCGTGAAGACTATGACCGAGCAATGCAATTTCAACGTGTTGTTCATGTATGTCATGAGCATGGGATTCACAGCTGGAGAGACTGGTAGACCAAGCGCTTCAAATAATTTAAAGACAAAGAGCTCAAGACGAGGGGGTGTCTGTTAGTGCACGGTTTTACGTATCGAGTCTTTGTATTTATCTTTTGTATTTATTAATGAAAGAAATATTATTATATAATGTTAGTTCGTTATGATCTATCTAGTTCGTTAAGAATGTTTAACGAACTAGATGTTTAAGTTATTAATCCTCCTAATTCATTAAGGATGTTTAACGAATTAGAGGGCAGTTCGTTATTTTTATTTAATGTATTGTAATGTAACGAAGTGGATACTAGTTCGTTACGGAATGTGTAACGAACTAGAATCCATCTTTTATATATAGAGGGTTCATCCTCTGTTAATTTAAGTTTTGAGATTAACATATTGAATTGCTGTCCATTCTCTGTCTCGATCAAAGCTTCTTATATATAATGTATTACTATTATATATACACATATATACACCTAATATAACATATAATTAAGAGTAATTATGAACTAGATCCATTAACGGTATTAGATCTAAGGTTAGTTTATTCTAGATCTGAGATCCGAGAAGTTCACAAATGTGCTCATGTCAGTGGTCATCACTCCTCTCTGAATATCCACCAGAAGACCTTTCACGTACTTTTTGATTCTCTTGCTCTCAGGAGTAACCAGATCTGGACACAATCAAGCCATTTGATTAAACTTGGTGGTATACTCCTGATGGGTCAAGGACCCCGCCTCCAGTGTTAGGAAATCAGGTTCGGTTTTATCCAGTTCATGTGGATGACAAAACTGATTGGTAGCCAGCTGCTTCAATCCCCCCCAAGTCATCCTCCTCACTTCCCAATCTCCTATGGCCTGGGTCAGATTATCCCACCAGCACAATGTCTCAAAACGGAACGAGGCTGTAGCAAAAGTAACCATATCCTCCCACCTTGCACTTATAGGTCCTCAGAAGTACTTCCATCTCCCGTACCCATTGTTGCGTTGTGGACGCATCCTTTGTACCATCAAAGTAGGGGGTCACATTTCTTAAAACCCCCATATGTACCATCAAAAGTAGGGTGGACACATCCTTTGTAGCAGTTCGAACCCTGCCCTCATCATCACTCGACTCGATCAATTCGGCGTCCGTTCAGTCCCTCTTAGCCATATCTCCCTGGCCGAAACCCTTTGCCAAAAACGTCTCCTCCATGGTTTTAATAGCCTCAGCAAAAATCTCGGGAATAGCGCTATGAAGCACCTGGTAGACTTCGTCCACAATTGCAGCGCGCATCGACGGGTCAAAGGCGGATTCTCCCCCTCTTCATGAACCGGGGTTTCTCCCCGAACGGGACTCGGATTTTCTCTTTCTGCCTTAACGCGATGTCTACGACCACGCCCGGTGGGACGACCCCTTCTAGTCGATCGAGTGTCAGCCATTCCTTATCACTACAAGGATAAAACTTTAATAAATTTAAGCATAAGTAGTGTCTAGGATATGGAAAGTAATTATAATTGCTAACAACATTTTGCCCGTGTGGTTAGTTGTTTACTGTAGCCGCCCATCCTATTCATATTAGCTTTCTACCCAACACTTAAAGCAAATTATAAACACTCAACATATCTTCGATTACTCGTAAAATAAAAGGTTACCTCTTGGAGTGCAGCTACCCGCGATTGGCAATTCTAGTCCCTCTTGTAGTTATTCGAATCCAAGAACCAACGGGTGCCCGGATCTCTCAAACGTTAGCTCTAATACCAACTTGCAAGACCCCAAAACCCGAGAGTCCTACAGGTGTTAATCATTCCAAGAAAATTCAAAATTTAAAAGATAAACCAGTTTCATGTAATTCAAAGGTTCAACACAGAGTATTCTTGTAGCGGAAAAGTCAATAAAAACTTCCAAACAATGTTCACACCCCGACCAAAGGCGGCGGAACATGCCGGGGTGTAACGATTGCTCATAAGCGCATGACACTATTTAAAGAGACAATATTTAACAAACTCATTTCATTTCACAACATTGAAAATGTCACATAACCAAATATTCATAAGTCAAATACAACAAAATATACAAAATATAGCAAATCAAATATTGTTTATTTTTGCTAATATCCTAACGGTATTTGTGACGTTTTCTTCACCGAACTCCAAAATCAACCTAGATGCAAACCTATAACATTTCATAAAATAAAGTTTATCAACACAAAGGTTGGTGAGCAATTCATAAGTTTGAACAATAGATATATAGTACGAAAAGCCACAAAACTAGTATACAAAACCATAAATAATAGCTATAAACTTGGATAAATAGTTATCGCTAACAAGTTAGCGACACCCAACTATAAGGGGTTGCCAAATAGTTTAGGATTTTATTGTTATCGTTAGTGGCAATACGTTAACGACACCTTGCCATGAGGAGTTGCCAAATGGTCTAGGATTTATAGTTCAACCATCCAAAAGCGATAAACACATAGGCAAATAAGCATAGAACACCAAATTGAGCAATTATTCAAGTAAAGTATACAACAACGTTTGTGGTTTAAGACCCAAGTATAAAACATTTAGTTTAGATAATATGAAATGTCACCCCCAAAATAAAAGATAAAAAACGGGGTATGAAGTTACTCACGTTAAAGTATAAAACTTGATCGGTAAAAGATGAATAACCGGATGGATGAAGTTTAATGAGCAAGGCCTAAATGACAATAAAATCTTGGATTTAGAATGGTTGTCTTGAAGATCTTTAAATAAAATAATTGTTGCAAAAAGTAAACAATTAAAGTTCAAGGTTTAAAATGTAACTATTTAAGAATTTATAATAACAATCCTTTAAAAATGTAAGTTTGCTTGAAACCGGGTTAAAGTATCTAACCTTAATATTTACTTAACCAATGTTAAGTAATAAGATGGGAAAAATGCTAAAATGCAAGTTCCCTTGGGACAAAGATACTAAAACGGGTCTTTAATGAGTGTTCGGGTTGTCGGTTCGGTTCTTGACAAATGGTCAAACCCAAAGTCAACTTTCCAACATATTAATTGTTATGAGATAACTCATTAAAATATATTAACACTTAACCAAGTATGTAGATCTATTGTTTAGAACTAACAACAACGCACGTTAAGCTAGTGTTCGGTTTTGTCGGTCCAAATTATGTGATGAGATCAAGTTGGATGCAACAATTCCAAGTACTTAAGAAAATAATTAAAATCAGTTTGTAAACTATTTTTAAAGAAATATACAAGTCTTGATAGCTAAAAACACACTTGTGTGTCTTAAGCGAGTAAAAGTCGGTATAGTTCGGTTCGGTCTCCATCTCACAAATAGTTTATAGATGGTTTCTACATGCCCAAATATCATAGAACTTGTATATTGGTTTATAAATGAAGAAAACTTAAATTTTACAACTAAAAAGTTAACTACAGGTCTTTTAAGCAAAAGTTTCGGTTTAGTTCGGTTTTGATCTCCCAATGAGTTCATAGATGGATTCCATATGCTTAATATCAAAGAACTTGTAAAAATGATTTTTGAAACTCAAATCTAGCAATAAACATGTTTAAACAACTATTTTAACAAAACTAGTAAACAAAAGTTCGGTTTCCAGTTTGGACTAGTTTCGGTTAAACCGAGGTTAGTCTTGTACTAACCCACACCATGGAACTTGTAAATAAGATGAACAAACTAAAAAGGGTTAGAAGTTAGTCATAAGTGATATGTATAATAAGTTATGTGTGTGTAAATATATATCAAGAACACGAAGTCCTGCATGAAGCCTTGCCTTATGACATTCGAAACTTAACCAACCGGAGTCGGTGAAGTAACAAATAAAGGAAACAAGGGGTGTGTATTATATATATGTTGTACCACCATATTCAAGTGTTAATAATATTAGATGAGCAAGTTAAAATGAAAGACTATAGTTAGTTGACCTTAAGAAATCAAAATAACAAAATGTTGAAGATGAATACTTGGATTTGAGAGAGATTTGGAGAAGATGAACAACCAAAATGGTGTATGGAGCCTTGCTTTTATAATGGTAAGAGTATGGTTCATACAAATAGGGTAAAGATACATGTGATGGTTGAAATGGTTAAACAAGTTTTTGGTAAATGGCAATAATAGTCCCCGTTTAAGTCATTTTTAAAGAGTTTTAAGGACCAAAAAGAATGTTTTCAAGACCCAACAAGTGTAAAACAATGTTGTAACATAAAATCCATCATTTTGATTATATCATAAGCTTTAGTTTACAAAATGGGTCTGTTTACATGATAAACGAATACAAAAACAAATACAAACGAGACCCGAAATTGACGAATGTCACACAAAACGTAAAACATATAAAAAGGGGCATCATGAAACTCACCTGAAACGAATCACACAAATATCACAACTGGAACCTCTAGATAATCACTTACAATTCACAAGCCTGTCGGTTAAAGCACACAACAATCACTAACTAGACCACAACGACTCACTTACTCTACGAGACGTCCTAATGAGATTGGATTGTCCCATGGCCTCACCCAACATTCATATTAATCCACATCAGCTCCCGACGTCCTTAAATTACCCAAAACTCCCTACCAATATATTCACCACCAATGGTTCCCCAAACTATGCCCGTTTTACGTTAATCGTGTCGAATTCATGCATTATTATCATAAGCTTTGGTTTACAAAATGGGTCGGTTTACATGATAAACGAATACAAACGAGACCCGAAATTGACGAATGTCACAGTATCTACTACTTTAGGAAATTTCGTCCCGAAATTAAGATGAAGATGATGATGCAAGTAAATGTGGATACTTCTCTTTCATTGCATCTTCTCGTTCCCAAGTAAACTCCGCGCCATGCCGTGATTCCCATCGAACTTTTACTAACTGAATACGACTACGCTTGGTTTTCTTCTCGTTGCGATTCAAAATCTCAATGAGTCGTTCAACCATAATCATAGACTTATCAACATGAACTTCGTTGAGAGGTATATGGAGATTACCCTAGGCTAGGCACTTTTTAAGATTCGAAACATGAAATGTCGGATGAACACCGGCAAGTTCTTACGGTAGTTCAAGTCGATACGCTACTTTCCCAACACGCTCAAGAATTTTGAAAGGACCAACGAAACGAGGAGCTAGTTTACCCTTCTTTCCAAAACGGACTACCCCCTTCCAAGGGGATACTTTTAGAAGGACAAGATCGTCAACATTAAATTCGATCGGTTTTCGCCGTTTGTTGGCATAACTCTTCTGACGATCTCTAGCGGCTAGGAGATTCTTACGGATTTGATTAATGACATCGGTGGCTTCTTGGACCATTTCGGGTCCCGTGATTTGAGCTTCACCGATTTCGTTCCAACAAATCGGGGAACGACATTTACGACCGTAAAGAGCTTGCAAAGGAGCCACATCAATGCTAGAGTGGTAGCTATTGTTATAGGAGAACTTGATGAACGGAAGATGAGAATCCCAATTCCCACCGAAATCAAGAACACATGCTCGTAGCATATACTCGAGTTTTTGGATTGTACGTTCGGATTGACCGTCCGTTTGAGGATGATAAGCGGTGCTAAGATCGAGACGTGTTCCCAAAGCTTCTTGAAGTGAACGCCAAAAATGAGAGGTAAAAAGGGCATCACGGTCGGAGATGATAGACAATGGCAAACCGTGTCGGCATACGATTTCCCGAACATAGATTTGAGCAAGCTGCTCGACAGAATACTTCTCGCGGATCGGAATGAAATGAGAAGATTTGGTTAATCGATCGATGATCACCAAAATGCTATCGTTGCCTTTTTGGGTTTTGGGTAATTTGGTAATAAAGTCCATAGCAATGTCTTCCCATTTCCAAACGGGAATCGGTGGTTGCTCAAGTGGACCAAAAGGTCTTTGATGTTCGGCTTTGACTTTCGAGAAAGTAAGACATTTAGATACAAACAACGCTACGTCCTTTTTCATACCCGGCCACCAAAAGGTAGCACGAAGATCGAAATACATCTTATCCGCACTGGGATGAACGAAATAATGCGAATTATGAGCTTCGTCGAGAATACAAGTACGAAGATCATCGCGATCTGGAACCCACAAACGATTGAGAAAATACAAAAGGCCATCGGGTTTGGTTTCGAGTTGAAGTTCGGCTCCACATGACATTTTGTCGTACATATTACCTTCTTCGACGGAGGTACGTTGAGCTTGAAAGATACGAATTTGAAGATCGGTTTGAACAATGACGCTTAGAAGTAGAACGGATTTAACATTAACCTTTCGACTTAGGGCATCGGCGACAACATTCGCTTTACCGGGGTGGTAGCGAATCTCGCAATCGTAATCACTAAGTAATTCGGCCCATCGTCGTTGTGTCATGTTGAGATCTTTTTGGTCAAAAATGTGTTGAAGGCTTTTATGATCGGTAAAAACCACACATTTTGTTCCATAAAGGTAATGTCTCCAAATTTTGAGAGCGAAAACGACGGCACCAAGTTCGAGATCGTGAGTCGTATAGTTCTTCTCGTTGACCTTAAGTTGCCTTGATGTGTATGCGATTACTGTTGGTACATGATGTCAGTAGTTCAATGTATAGTGTCTGTAATCGAGTTAGTTGGATTAGTATTTTGTAATAAGCGAAGTTTGCTCACAAGTTCGCTGATATAGGCGAACTTGTAGAGTAAGCGAAGTTAGTGACAACTTCGCCTAAACATGCTAGGCGAAGTTGTCGAGCTTTATAAGCTGTTAGGTTACGGCTGAGATTATTATTCATTAAGCAATTAGTATTGATCGAGTTGTAACGAGTTGTCCAGTGTTTGTGATTGATATCACGTGTTTTTGGTTGCAATACAACGTGTCTTTGTTTATTGTAACGTGTGTTTGATCGTGTTAACTCGTATCGTCTTCTACGCTCGTAACGTCTTACGTAGGGATTCCGCACCTACGTAGAACGAAATATTCTGTGTAGATCCGGCTGGGAACCTACAATTGGTATCAGAGCTTTTGCTCGTGATTGTGTGGTTCGGGATTATCACGCGGGTGTAGAAATCGTTCCGTTCGAATATTCGCGGGACGAGTTTACCGAGTTTTTGTGTCCTACTCACCTCCCACCATCAAAAACAACCCATAACACCTTCGCATACCTCGCAAAATCCAGAAATCAAACCTGCAAAATCATCGTGTTCATCAGGCGAAGTTGCCGCTACTGTTTGTAGGGTTTAGGCGAAGATATAAGGTTAAGCGAAGTTATCCACAACTTCGCATTCCTCACAAGTTCGCTTATCTCAAGCGAAGTTACCCACAAATTCACCTATCTCACAAGTTCGCTTATCTTAAGCGAAGTTATCCACAACTTCGCCAAATCAGGCGAATTTAGAAAAGAGAGCGAAGTTACGAATTCAAGCGAAGTTCAGACTTAAGCGAAGTTAACTTCAACTTCGCCTACAGTACTGTTAAGAATAAAATTTTTATTTTTCGGGTTTCTTTGTGTTTCGTGAAAGATGACTTCTATAAACATTACGGAACTGGTGAAGATGGAAGTGGAAGCGGGTTCAGCTACTAAGGCACCGAAGATGCTTAAGGGAACCGATTTCATGGCGTGGAAGGATCGGTTTGAACAATATGTCAAATACCAAGATGCTAAGATGTGGGTATGCATTCAAGATGGATACATTCCACCAACTGCTGAGTATGAGGGTCGTGATCAGATTAAGAAATACAACAAGATGGAAGAAGAAGAAAAGAAAATGTATGAGGCTGAAAGCAAAGCTCATGCAGCGATAACAATGGCTCTTCCACAAGAGATTCTTCACACCTTCAGGAAGTATAAAACTGCTAGAGAACTTTGGGAAGCGCTTGAAAACCGATTTGAGGGTAATGTGGGGATTCGTGCATCAAAGATTAAACTACTTAAAACCCAATTCTCGGTGTTCAAGTACTTGAAGAATGAATCACTTGATGATATCATCACGAGATATTATCATCTGATGACCGAACTCAGAAATTATTCCATTGCTTACAAAGAAGATGAGATCGTGGAAAAGCTTCTTGATGCTCTCCCACCGAAATGGGAGATGTACACTGTGTTAATGAGAGAAGATAAAGAGTTTGCCGACTATGACTTGGAAACAACAGTCAACAAACTACGAACGTTTGAACTTAACATGGTTCTAAAAGAGACACCAACTGATCAGGTTCAAGATCCGGGAATGTATGGTGCAAAAGTTAATACAAGTTCAAGTTCGAAGTCTGAATCATCTGCTTACTACTCAAAAGGAGACTCGGGCGCTAACTCAACACATGAAGGTCATGTATCTCTCAACATGAATGGTGATGTGTGTTTTGTAGCTGGTGGATCAAATACTTCTAAACCTCAAGCAACCAAGGGTAGTTTTTCCTCAAGTGTACCTAACAACAACTACTCTAAGATGACCATGAGTGTTAAATCTGCTGAACAGCAGTTTGCTCTCTATGCATCTTTCATTGCTTCGTATGAAAATTACATTAAAGGTAAGATTGTTGACCCTGCAACTTTAGACGAAGACTATGATCGGATCGATGCTGATGATCTGGAAGAGATGGATCTGCAGTGGCAGATGGCGATGATTGTGAGAAGAGTTAAGAGGTTTATGAAGAAGACAGGTAGAAAGTTTGTTGGTGAAAGACCAGGTTTTGACAAGTCAAAGGTGCGATGTTATAACTGTCAACAAAATGGACACTTTGCGAAGGAGTGCACAAATGAACGTGTAGAATGCAGTCAAAACAGGTCTACACAATAGAGTGGGAGTGGTAATGAGAATAGAGCTATGATATCCAGACAAGATGGGGAGTACAACTGGAATCTGCTGTCACACCCGGCCCTGAGCGGCGGAAACAGCCGGACGCGCGCGAGTGGGGATTGATAATTAAGCACGGGCCATTGCAAACATTTATAGTAAGATTTTCATTGCGCATGAAATGTTTAATACAAATACATTACATTGTTTAAAAATTACATAAAAACATCCAAGTATAAAACTGTTGAAGATTTCCACGCCCTATCCCCTTGCGCGGCGGGAACAACCACGCGCATCGAAGGGATAGAACTAAAATCTTCCAAAAAGCTAGTTTTAGATGTTCAGCGTGAGGTGCTCTAAGTGTGACTCCATGCGCTACCTAGTTATCTCCTGAAAGACACGTAAAAACATTTGAATCAGTATAAACTGAGTGAGTTCACAAGTTTTAGTAACTATATAAATCGCATTGCATCATAGTCTTGATAAAATCATATTGAAACACATTTCTGATTTCATGTCTAAACATATACTTGGGAATCCGTATGAAAACATAGATCTGACACATATTTCTGATAAAAGTCGTTCAGCGGCTACGCGCGATCATTACTGGAAGTGTGCTCGTCCATGCAAAGTGGCGCTGCCACTACGAGCTAAATAATATAATGCCGTCCCGCGGTTTACGCGTGGACATTTCTGAAAAACCGTGCTCGTCTATGCAAAGAGGCGCTGCCCCTACGAGCTAATCAATAATTCCGTCCCGCGGGTTATGCGCGGACGTTGTGCCGGAAAACAAGGCGCTCGTCCATGCAAAGAGGCGCGACCCCTACGAGCGGGCTCAAACCCATAGTACTGCCCCATGACCATACTAGGCACTCGTCCATGCAAAGAGGTGCGACCCCTACGAGTGGGTGGATCAAACCAGCAGTCCCTACCCTTAGAGTTCCAATGGTAAAGTGATCACTTACTCGAGTTCTAGCGCACATACATCGAAAACCTTAGATAACCGTTCGCATTGCTCATCATGAAATATAATTTAAACACATAATCGCTTGCATAGCTTGTAAGTATACCATGATAAACATTATTTAAGTACGTGTCCCTCGCCCCGAAAACAGTTTAAAAACAGTGAAAACAGCGAGAATAGGGGCTGTGAGACTCACCTGTGGTTCTTGTTAAGGGATTAATCGAGATTCGGGTTTTCTTGGTGTTGGCCTCGGAATTGAAGGTCTAGAATGCGATTAAATAACAAGAAGTATATATATTAAGATCAAGAATTAGGAGAATATAAGGGTTGGAAAGCAGATCTCAAGGTTATATTCTTGGCTTACCTGGTAACAGGATCGGAAACGAAAACAACGGATGCTTGGGAGATGATTAGTGCAAGTTGCAGTTCTTAAGAGAGAAGTTTGAAGTGTGTTTTGGGTGATAATTTAGGTTACATATTTATAGGCAAACTCAAGGGAACACAATCCCTTGCTTTAGGGGATTGTAATCTCTTCATATCTAGGTGTAATGATGATAAAGTATGGAAATTATTATTATTTATTTAAGAGTGGAGTAGTGGATAAAAGATTTTGATTTGATTTGGACAGGACATGCAGGTCTGTGGTTGGTGGGAGTAGGGTGGCTGACAGTTGACTTTTCATGTTACAGTGTGCTTTTTCAGGTACTTTGTCAGTGTACAGTAAAGAGTGGAAAATCTCTGAAACACGCTACCGTTTCTTTTTGGGCGGGAGTAATCTCCTTACAACTGGAGAATAGACTAAGTGTTCTGCGCGTATTACTTTGTGCGCATAGCTTTCTGCGTGAAGGACATTTCTTTGCTGCGGGTAGGTGCGTGACCTTCTCGCAGTCAGGGACATTGAGTTTCATTTGTAGATTCTCCAGGTGGTCTTGGTATTTCAACATAGTGATCAGTCATGTTGAAGTCAATTCTATCTTGGAGCTTCAGACAAACTAGTTCTCAATGTTCCCGCCATGCGGGAAGGTTAGTTCCCCTTCCGCACGCGCATAAACGATTTGGGATGCACCCGCCTTAGCATCATGCGAGACGGTCAACCCATTAGACAACATTAAGTTATAGAAACATAAAACCAATACACTCGCGCATGGCGCATATAACATATGCCCACGCAGGTTCTTAACATGGTGCGCTCGCGCAGGGTGCTCATAACAAATACCCGCGCCGATTCTAACATAGCGCGCTCGCGCAGGGCGCACATAACATGCCCGCGCTGACTAATATGGCGCGCTCGCGCAGGGCGCACATAACATGCCCGCGCTGACTAATATGGCGCGCTCGCGCAGGGCGCACATAACGTGCCCGCGCTGATTCTAACATAGCGCGCTTAATATTTACAACCACCTAATTATTAGGTTGATTACTTAGTTTATAGGATTGAGAAATTTACCGGGTGTCACATTCTCCCCCTGTTAAGCGAAATTTCGTCCCGATATTTAGGAGACGTTGCTGGCAGAAGCCATGTTCTGAAAGAGGTGTGGGTATTTCTGGCGCATTTGATCTTCTCTTTCCCAAGTGAATTCAGGCCCACGCCTTGAGTTCCATTGAACCTTTACTAACTTGATTCGACTTCTGCGCAACTTTTGTTCTTTCCAATCGGTTACGGCTATAGGCTCTTCTACGAAGTGCAGTTGTTTGTCGATGTGAATCTCTTCCAACGGTAAAATCAACGTTTCATCAGATAAACACTTTTTGAGGTTGGACACATGAAACGTATCATGAACTCCACTGAGTTCGGCGGGTAAACGGAGTTTATAAGCAACCGGACCGATCCTTTCCAGGATCTCAAATGGTCCGATGAAGCGCGGATTCAACTTTCCTCGCTTGCCGAAACGGGGGACTCCTTTCCATGGAGAGACTTTCAAAAGTACTTTATCCCCTACTTGAAATTCCAATGGTTTCCTTCGCACATCTGCGTAGCTCTTCTGTCTATCGCGCGCTGTCTTAAGGCGATCCCTTATCTGAAAAATCTTGTCTGTTGTTTCTTGGATCAATTCTGGACCAGTCATTTGCTTGTCACCCACTTCAGCCCAGCACAGTGGGGATCTACACTTGCGCCCATACAAAGCTTCGAACGGCGCAGCCTTGATGCTTGTGTGATAACTGTTGTTGTAAGAAAATTCAACCAATGGGAGATGAGTATCCCAGCTACCACCGAAATCGATTGCGCACGCGCGCAGCATATCTTCCAATGTCTGGATTGTTCGCTCGCTTTGCCCATCCGTTTGGGGATGATATGCCGTTCTCATGTCAAGACGAGTACCTAAAGCCCCTTGTAACGATCTCCAAAACCTTGATGTGAACCGACTATCTCTATCAGAAATGATGGACACTGGGACTCCATGTTTTGAAACTACTTCTCGAATATACAGTCGGGCTAACTTTTCCATCTTATCGGTTTCCTTGATCGGCAGGAAGTGCGCTGACTTAGTTAGCCGATCTACAATAACCCAGATCGTGTCATAACCCCCAGGTGTCCTTGGCAGTTTGGTGATGAAGTCCATAGAGATTTGTTCCCACTTCCACATGGGAATTTCTGGCTGCTGAAGTAACCCCGACGGCTTCTGATATTCAGCCTTTACTTTTGAACACGTCAGGCACTTACTGACATACGTCGCGATGGCGCCTTTAAGATTGGGCCACCAATACAGCGCTTTAACATCTTGGTACATCTTGTCTGCGCCAGGATGTACGGAATACCGCGTCTTGTGAGCCTCGTTTAATACTCGCTCGCGCAATCCTCCCTTGAGAGGGACCCATATGCGGTTAGCGAAATATAGATTGCCGTTCTTAAGTTCCAAATTCTTAATCATACCCCCAAGGGATTCGTTTTTAGCAAACTCTGGTTTCAAAGCTTCTTGCTGAGCGTCTCGGATGCTGGTAAAGAGATCTGCGCGAATGGTCAGCCTTAGAGCCTTGACTCGTAGTGTTTTTATTCGCTCCTTCCTGCTTAGCGCGTCTGCCACCACATTCGCCTTTCCAGGGTGATACTTTATTTCACAATCATAATCGTTCAACAATTCAACCCATCTTCGTTGCCTCATGTTTAAATCCTTTTGATCAAATATATGTTGAAGGCTCTTGTGATCCGTAAAGATTATACACTTTGTACCATAGAGGTAATGGCGCCAAATCTTTAGCGCGAAGACAACCGCTCCAAGTTCCAGATCATGCGTTGTGTAGTTCTTTTCATTGGTCTTGAGTTGGCGCGAGGCATACGCTATGACTTTGTCTCGCTGCATAAGGACACATCCGAGTCCCTGATGTGAAGCGTCGCAGTAAACGACGATGTCGTCCGTCCCCTCGGGCAGAGACAAAATTGGCGCACTACATAACTTCTGTTTCAACATTTGAAACGCTGCTTCCTGATTTTCGCCCCAAACAAACTTCTTGTCTTTCTGAGTTAGCGCGGTCAGAGGTAGAGCTATCTTGGAGAAGTTCTCAATGAAGCGTCGATAGTAGCCAGCTAGTCCTAGGAATTGCCTCACCTCAGTTGGGGTTTTTGGCGCTTCCCAGTTTTCGATGGCCTTGACTTTGGAAGGATCAACGTGTATTCCTTTCTCGTTTACAACGTGACCGAGAAAGTGAACTTCTCTAAGCCAAAACTCGCACTTGGAAAACTTCGCATACAACTTTTCTTTCCTCAACAATTCCAAAATCAATCTCAGGTGTTGCTGATGCTCCGCCTTGGTCCGAGAATAAATCAGAATATCATCTATAAATACAATCACAAACTTGTCCAAGTATGGTTTGCACACGCGGTTCATCAGATCCATGAATACAGCCGGCGCATTAGTTAGCCCGAAAGGCATCACTAAGAACTCATAATGGCCGTATCTAGTTCGGAAGGCTGTTTTCGGCACATCTTCCTCATGGACCCTAAGTTGGTGGTATCCGGACCGTAGATCTATCTTCGAATAATAACTGGATCCTTGCAACTGGTCAAATAAGTCGTCAATCCTCGGTAAGGGGTACCGATTTTTGACTGTCAGCTTATTCAGCTCCCTGTAGTCAATACACATTCTGAACGAACCATCCTTCTTCTTAACAAACAGTACTGGAGCTCCCCAAGGTGAAAAGCTTGGGCGTATGAAACCCTTATCCAATAGTTCCTGTAACTGATTGGATAGCTCTTGCATCTCAGATGGAGCTAGTCGATAAGGCGCTCGAGCTACTGGCGCAGCTCCTGGGACCAAATCAATACGAAACTCGACTTGTCGCGGCGGCGGTAATCCGGGCAAATCTTCAGGAAAAACTTCTGGAAATTCGCGCACTACTGGTAAGTCTTCAATTCTTCGCTCATCTCCTTTCTTCTCTACTACATGCGCCAGGAAGGCGTAGCACCCTTTCCTTAGGCACTTGCGCGCCTTTAGGCACGAAATTAGTTTCGTCGCAACTCCCCTTCTTTCCCCTTGAATCACCAAGGTTTCTCCGTTCAACAGTGGGACCCGAACCTGCTTCTCATGGCAAATAACTTCCGCGTGGTTCTCGACTAACCAATCCATACCTATCACAATGTCAAAACTTCCCAAGTCTATTGGCAACAAGTTAATATTGAACCCGTGACCTCCCATGACTATTACACATTGTTCAGTTCTTTCGTTTGCGCATAACTGCCTACCATTGGCTAGTTCTATAGTATAAGGTGTGTCTAGCCTACTGGTTGCTAGGCCTAGGGAGTCTTTAAACTCAGCGGATATAAAACTTAGGTCAGCGCCAGTATCAAATAAGACAGATGCAAAATGTCCGTTAAGCAAAAACGTACCGGTTACCACATTCGGCTCTTCTTTAGCTTCGCCTGCGCCGATCACAAAAGCTCTCCCGCGAGCTTGGTTTCCCTTTTGCGGGCAATCCCGACTAAAATGCCCTGGCTTCCCGCATGCGTAGCAGTTGTCGCTCGCTCCAGCTTCTCTGACACGGCAATTCATCGTCTTGTGCCCTGGTCTGCCACATTTGGCACATTCGATTCTTGCGCATTCACCCTCGTGGTGATACTTGCATTTGTTGCACCATGGGCGAGGCCCACTGTATCCTTTCCTTGATGGCTCCGCGGCTTGGATCGCGTAAGCCCTTACGCTCTCCTGCTTCTTGAACGGTGGTTGCTTGGAGTCGGACCCTCGGTGGTGAGAGTTCCACTTCCTCTTGGGATCAGAGGTTCGCTGCTCAATTCCGCGCGTAGTTAACATACCCGCACGGACCGTATCCCTTGTAAGGGTGATGGCCCGCGCTACCGCCTCATCAAAGGTTGGAGGCGCTGCGGCGTTGAGCGGAACCCTAACAACAGGAGGTAACCCAAAGATATACCTCTCGATCTTCTTTTCCTCCGTGTTTGCCATGTCTGGCACCAACTGGCAAAGCTCGTTGAACCGGTTGTTGTAGGCGTCGATATCCGTTCCTACCATGGTGTGGTTCCAGAATTCCTGTTGTAGGTTCTGAATTTCTGCGCGAGAGCAGAACTTTCTCATCAACATTTCCTTCAGTTCCTCCCAGGTCTTGTGGAGAGCAACTTCTCGCCCCAATGTTTTCGTTTGAAGCTTCCACCAAGACGAAGCTGCCTCTTGGAACATGCAGGTCGCGTAATGGACCTTCTGGTTCTCACTACATCCGCTAATGGAGAGAACTGTCTCCATCTTGTCAATCCAGTTGTAGAGCCCAATGGCCCCTTCGGTACCCTTGAATGGCCAAGGCTTACAGGCCATGAATGTCTTGTAGGAGCATCCTTTGTCCAAGGCTCCTGATTCGGGTTCTGGGGTCACATTCTGACGACCCTGACTTGATTCGGCCTTGCTGGCCTCATGTGTTGCGATTGCTTGCGCGATTATTTCCGCGAGTTCCTCGGGTGTCATGGTAATTCCCTTGGCTTTAGTTGGAGGCATTCTCGCTTTAAAAGAGTGAAAACATATCAATCTTAGCGCATGTATTCTGAGCACATAATATTATCATTATTTACTAGACACTGTGTGACCCGTGTTCCTAAGTGTGTGTATAGTTTCTTTTGAAAATATTTCATGCGATTTCCCCCAACGGTTATAGTCTAGGTTAAAACTTCTTTTCCTAGTTCGCTATAACCAGTGCTCTGATACCAATCTGTCACACCCGGCCCTGAGCGGCGGAAACAGCCGGGCGCGCGCGAGTGGGGATTGATAATTAAGCACGGGCCATTGCAAACATTTATAGTAAGATTTTCATTGCGCATGAAATGTTTAATACAAATACATTACATTGTTTAAAAATTACATAAAAACATCCAATTATAAAACTGTTGAAGATTTCCACGCCCTATCCCCTTGCGCGGCGGGAACAACCAACCGCATCGAAGGGATAGAACTAAAATCTTCCAAAAAGCTAGTTTTAGATGTTCAGCGTGAGGTGCTCTAAGTGTGACTCCATGCGCTACCTAGTTATCTCCTGAAAGACACGTAAAAACATTTGAATCAGTATAAACTGAGTGAGTTCACAAGTTTTAGTAACTATATAAATCGCATTGCATCATAGTCTTGATAAAATCATATTGAAACACATTTCTGATTTCATGTCTAAACATATACTTGGGAATCCGTATGAAAACATAGATCTGACACATATTTCTGATAAAAGTCGTTCAGCGGCTACGCGCGATCATTACTGGAAGTGTGCTCGTCCATGCAAAGTGGCGCTGCCACTACGAGCTAAATAATATAATGCCGTCCCGCGGTTTACGCGTGGACATTTCTGAAAAACCGTGCTCGTCTATGCAAAGAGGCGCTGCCCCTACGAGCTAATCAATAATTCCGTCCCGCGGGTTATGCGCGGACGTTGTGCCGGAAAACAAGGCGCTCGTCCATGCAAAGAGGCGCGACCCCTACGAGCGGGCTCAAACCCATAGTACTGCCCCATGACCATACTAGGCACTCGTCCATGCAAAGAGGTGCGACCCCTACGAGTGGGTGGATCAAACCAGCAGTCCCTACCCTTAGAGTTCCAATGGTAAAGTGATCACTTACTCGAGTTCTAGCGCACATACATCGAAAACCTTAGATAACCGTTCGCATTGCTCATCATGAAATATAATTTAAACACATAATCGCTTGCATAGCTTGTAAGTATACCATGATAAAACATTATTTAAGTACGTGTCCCTCGCCCCGAAAACAGTTTAAAAACAGTGAAAACAGCGAGAATAGGGGCTGTGAGACTCACCTGTGGTTCTTGTTAAGGGATTAATCGAGATTCGGGTTTTCTTGGTGTTGGCCTCGGAATTGAAGGTCTAGAATGCGATTAAATAACAAGAAGTATATATATTAAGATCAAGAATTAGGAGAATATAAGGGTTGGAAAGCAGATCTCAAGGTTATATTCTTGGCTTACCTGGTAACAGGATCGGAAACGAAAACAACGGATGCTTGGGAGATGATTAGTGCAAGTTGCAGTTCTTAAGAGAGAAGTTTGAAGTGTGTTTTGGGTGATAATTTAGGTTACATATTTATAGGCAAACTCAAGGGAACACAATCCCTTGCTTTAGGGGATTGTAATCTCTTCATATCTAGGTGTAATGATGATAAAGTATGGAAATTATTATTATTTATTTAAGAGTGGAGTAGTGGATAAAAGATTTTGATTTGATTTGGACAGGACATGCAGGTCTGTGGTTGGTGGGAGTAGGGTGGCTGACAGTTGACTTTTCATGTTACAGTGTGCTTTTTCAGGTACTTTGTCAGTGTACAGTAAAGAGTGGAAAATCTCGGTAGCATGCTACCGTTTCTTTTTGGGCGGGAGTAATCTCCTTACAACTGGAGAATAGACTAAGTGTTCTGCGCGTATTACTTTGTGCGCATAGCTTTCTGCGTGAAGGACATTTCTTTGCTGCGGGTAGGTGCGTGACCTTCTCGCAGTCAGGGACATTGAGTTTCATTTGTAGATTCTCCAGGTGGTCTTGGTATTTCAACATAGTGATCAGTCATGTTGAAGTCAATTCCATCTTGGAGCTTCAGACAAACTAGTTCTCAATGTTCCCGCCATGCGGGAAGGTTAGTTCCCCTTCCGCACGCGCATAAACGATTTGGGATGCACCCGCCTTAGCATCATGCGAGACGGTCAACCCATTAGACAACATTAAGTTATAGAAACATAAAACCAATACACTCGCGCATGGCGCATATAACATATGCCCACGCAGGTTCTTAACATGGTGCGCTCGCGCAGGGTGCTCATAACAAATACCCGCGCCGATTCTAACATAGCGCGCTCGCGCAGGGCGCACATAACATGCCCGCGCTGACTAATATGGCGCGCTCGCGCAGGGCGCACATAACATGCCCGCGCTGACTAATATGGCGCGCTCGCGCAGGGCGCACATAACGTGCCCGCGCTGATTCTAACATAGCGCGCTTAATATTTACAACCACCTAATTATTAGGTTGATTACTTAGTTTATAGGATTGAGAAATTTACCGGGTGTCACATCTGCATACCCGAAAACCGTTCCCGGGCACACCTCTAGGTTACCAAGTACTAAAGGAAGGCAGAGCACACAGTCTACTTGGAAAAGTTAATACTGCTACAAGGCCTACCCGGAAGACTTGTTTTACACTTAGTATAGTTTTAAATATGTAATTTGAATATGTTTTAATCATTAGGGTTTCTAGAAGGAGTGACAGCTGTAAAGGAGGTGTCAGGCCAATAAAAGGAATAATTTAGGGCACGCCTCCTTACGGACAACCTCATTAATTTAGAAAGAATATTTGCGAGTGTGGCGTCTGTCCTAGAATCGTACGGATATAACTTTCCCATCAAGAAACCCTAAATCGATTATCGTTTGTATGATTTATATTATATGAATGGAAATCTTTTGAGTGAATCTTGTGTGTTAGTTAGTTACCTTTGATTAATTGTTCAGCAACTAAATCGTTTGTTATTGATTCTGTCTTTTTCAAACAGTTTTCTTTCTAAATATAGCAACCCGTCATTAACTCTCTAGTCAACACATTAATTTGTGTGAGCTATGACTTGATTTGTTTACGATCTACCAACAATCGGGGACCTGACAAGTGATACTAGTAAGAAATTTGTGTGAGCTATTTTAGTAAGAAATTTGTTGCTGATTGAAGATCTGAAGAACAATGACGTAAGCAAAGCACTGTTCCATTGGAGAGTGACGTTAGCTGCTCTGTTATTCTTTTCCGTCCAGATCTACAACTTTCCAGTGTTTTCTTTTCCTTATTTCAATTAAAGTTTGAATATTTACTTCAAAATCTTGTCCTAATCGCACCAGATTCATCAGATCTGAAAAAACCGGTTCTTAGATCTGATTGTTTTTAAAATCTGTCTTTTTTTAATTAACTTCTTTTGATTTTTCAAAATGTCTGGTTATGAAGAACAAGAAGTGTTTACTAATAAGATTCCTAGACTTTATGGACAGGAAAATTTCACAAAATGGAAGGTATTATTTAAAGAAGCCGTTTGCTATAATGACGGGGATATGTGGAACTCAATTAAAAATGGTCCACAAGACACTACTGAGGCGGGTGCAAATCCAGATGCAACTACAGCTGTGCGTAAAAGAATGAGGAAAGTAGATGACAGGGCCTTAGCAATCATAAAGCTAGGACAGTCTTGGGAGATACTTACCAAGGTTGCACATCATGCCCCCGCAAAGGCAATGTATGATGCAATCCTTGAGATGTTTGAGGGAAACAATGAATTGAAGAACATAAAAAAGCAAAGGCTCAAGCAGCAGCTAGAGAGATTTAAGTACAAATATGGAGAGATATTGAAGTCAATTCTAGAAAGATTTCTAGCAGTTGTGAATGAGCTAAGAACAACTGATTATGTGATGACTGACCTTGATCTGAATACCAAGCCGCTCAACTCGATGCCCAAGAAATGGTACACTGCCTGCAAATTCATCATTCAAAAGCCCAATTTCAATGATTTGAAAGTGGATGATGTAGTGTGCTTCCTTCATGCTGCAAAAATAGAAATGATTGAAAATGAGATGATCAAAGAATAGAAGCCATGTTTCCAGGTCACCAATGCTCTCATTGCACCAATGGGCAACTTGTCAACCAAACACCAACAACAGATTCCCATCATAGAGGAACCAGTTGAGCATGGTGTTGATACACCAAAATCTTTTGTTGGTGGTAGCACAAGTCACTATGGAAACCAGCAAAGGTTCAATGTCCAACTGATTGATGATACTGACTATGCCTCAATGGTAAGTGGGCATGTACCTTATACTGGTGGTGGAAATGACCAAGGAAGTGAAACACAGGCTTTGTTCTCCATGTTTACAGAATCATACATTGCTTTTGTAGCAAAGAATCTGATTCATACCAGTGTCATCCAGGATGACCTTGAGCAGATAGATGCTGATGATTTGGAGGACATGGATTTGAAATGACAAGCAGCCATGTTGGCTCTTAGAAGCAATAGGCTAGAAAACAGGACTGGTAGATCACTTATATCAGGGCCTAATGAAAGAATTGGTTTTGATAAGTCAAAAGCCATTTGCTATAACTGCCAACAGCTTGGTCATTTTGCCAGAGAATGTAACATGCCAAGAAACTTTCAGATGAACCAATTCCAAAACTAGTCAAGAAATCAGCAGCATCAATATCAGCAGAACCAGCAGAGAACCAACAATCCCAACAACAACAACTTCAACAACTATAATCCCAACTTCAACAACTTTCAGCCTCAAATGAACAATCATCATCAAGTTGTGCCACAGAATCAAGGTTTTCAAAGAAACAACAACCAAAACCTTCAAACTGTTCCAAGCAACTCAGTCCCAACCAACCAAAATCAACCCAGAAATCAAGGAAATGTGGCTGTAACTACACAGCATGAGGATAATTTTTAATGGAGCAATCATGAAGAATACATTGCAGATGACATCAAGAGAGCAAATGTGGCATTTATGGCCTTGATTGAGAAAGAAGCTAGATCATCATCTCAGGTACACTCTGCTCCTACTGTTATTTTAAATGAAATTATCAATGATTTGAAAACAAAAGTAGGCAAGCTGGAAAGTGAGTGTTTTAGGAAACAAAGTATTAATGGGTATGAGGCTAGTGAGCTGATCAGTGAAGAGAGGATGAAAAGTTTAGAAGATGACTGTGTAAGTAGTTACAGAGCTCATAAAAGGTACACCACTGAGATAGATGGGTTGAAGAAAATGATTGTTGAAGAAAAGGTGCAGAACATAAAACCGCAGGTTTAAAATGAATTTTTGAAGAACTTGGTTTCCATAGGAAACATTTGTGGTATTCTACACCAAGTAAAAGAGAAAGATAAATACAAAGCAGTTCCACCACCATTCAACAACAACTTTATGCCAAAAGTTGATAAAGAGAAAAGAGATGCATATCTACAACAATTCAGAGATGTCTTTCAAGACAAAGAAGGATTTGTTGATTTATACAAGAATGTTGAGGTGAATGAAGTAGGAGAGTTTGTGGTGGAGGAAGAAATGAAAGTAGACAAGTCAATTGGAGTTCAAGTCTCTGAAGATGACTTTGATTTTGATGATCTGAATCAAGAAGATCTGAGTGAGTTAAGTGATCAGATCACTAACGAAGAGATCAAGGCTGCTGAAAGAGGAAGAAAGATAAAGAAACCAGAGTCAATAGACAAACTTCCATTGCTACCTCCAGTAACACCAAAAATGAAGAAACAGAATGAAAGAATGAGGAGAGAACATGTATCTTTTGATATATGTGAAAGAAAGAGTGTAAGCTACAATGAAGTCAGGCCACCAAGCAAGGATGTATTGAAGAGGATAAGTAAAAACAAAATGTGACAACTGTCAATTTTCAGGTCAATATCCATATATGTCCTAAACACACATAAATTTTTATGAGTTTCTTATTTGGCATAATTTGCATTATCTAGATATAGATAAAATAAGGTATAGTGAATCCATACATATCAGTGTCATACGCTAGGTAATTTTAGAAATTTTCGGTACGTAAACTAAAGTTAACCCAACAAACCTGATTGTTAGTGACAATTGCTTTATAAAATAAAAACAATGTTCAATAGTCACCTATATATATTTATACATTATATTGTACACTCATATTCATGAGCTTAAATTTATTACAATATATAACCTTAAGACTTGATTTTAAATCATCTTCTTTATACGAGTGGACAAATATATTATACAAATATTATTATTATTAAGCTGTAACGTGTACAAGTACATTAAAAACTAACACTGGTGACCCTATATAAGAAATGTACACCTTAATGCATATAACTATTAGAAATGCAAGTAATACATGAACTAGTACCATATTCATAGTTAAAAGGAAAATAATAACAATAATAATAATATCATCACACTCATAATCCATCACGAGGAGCCAGGGGGGGGGGGGGGGGCATTTTCCTCCTTTGTTTCTAACTAGAAATTGTTTCTCCAAGGTTGACTTGGTGAACCTTTGGATTTGAAAGGAACGTGGGGAACCATAAATTCTTACACACCACCTTGCAACATCACATCCTTGCTTCCACACCCTTGTTCGGCCGACCATACCAACCCTCCCATCAATATATTTTATGTTCACAATTATCCATATCACACACCAAGTATGGTAGAAGTTCATTGGGTAAAAATACACCAAATACAAGAGTTTTCACATTTCTATATAACAAATAGATATTAAAACACTAACTACTTCACTTCATACAATCTCTCGGAGCCGGCCCCTTACCCACATCCATCCATCATCCTTTTATATTCAAGTGTTTATCAAAACCACCCTTAAATCTATAAGAACATCAAACATCCAATTGTTAAAGATGGTGATTCAAGTAAAAGGAAGCTAGAGTGGTGCCAGGAACTCAAGATTTCTTCTTTTCTTCTTATTATTTTTATTATCTCCTCTATCCTTTACCTAAGTGAGCCTCTACACTCTAATTCTTTATACTTTTGTTAATATATATATATATACAAGTCTTGAAAGCTTGTATAATGAGCCACCCAAATTATTAGACTAAAAGATGAATGAACACAAATTAGTAACTAAAACCTTATTTTCTATAAACAAACATCTTCTCTAAATCATGGCATATTAAAGTGTTTATATAGAAGATATAGTTAATGTAAGTCTTTCATAATATTTGTTAGTAAAAGAGTTATATTTTTGGTAACCATACAATACCACTAAAGACATAAGAATGAGTTGTTTTAAACTAACAAAATGTGATGTGTTCATCCTCTTTAAATATGGGAAACAACCAACTTATGTTATATATGGTGTGTAAACAAATTATAATAACAAGGACTAACCAAGAAACATGGGTAAACCAAGATCTACAAAAAAAACATGTATAAGAAAATCGAGAACTATGGACAAAAACAAAACCGAGAACCCGAGACTCGTCATCACCACATAAAATTTGTTAAGGATCTGGAACAAAAGGCCAATATTATTTTAAACATAATGTTAAACAAAGTTTATAAACCATTAACCATAGGATAAAGTGGTTATACACACCTAGGAAACGTTTAAAAGTGTCTCACAAGTACAACCAGAGATGGACAGTTTGCTGGCAGTTTTAAAACTTGGATTCATGAGGTCATACCTCAGTCAATACTTAACCAAAAAGTATGATTCTTGAGTCTAAAATATACTACTACGATTCTAGTTTCCAACCCAACTAGTTTAATGCGATTTGGACGAGTTTTGATACCCGAAACGGACTTTACAAAAATACGTGTCAAAACTGTCAGTTTGTTAACAGATTTGACTCTTACTCAAGGACCCATAACTCGGTCATATTAAGTCCAAATGACATGATTCCTTTTGAAAAAGATACCTTCATGTCTTAGGTTTAAAGTTTGTACTCAAAATCTTCATGAAAAAAAGTGTAGGACAGTCAAATAAAGGTTTTTCCACAAACTATCAATAATTTTCGCTGTACGACCCTTGTGTACTAATAAATGTGTTTGGACATCTTAAACACCTCCAAAAATTATGGATAATAGCTTTCTGGAAACCTAAAACATGTGAGATTATGTGATAAAAATTTCAAGTCAAAAGAAGGTCATTTGATACTATAAAATAGGGTAACTTCTTACCCTAAAATATCTATTGAATCTGTGAACACATAAAATGGTGAATACTAACTCTAAGTCATCTAATCCCAATATGAAGCACACACAAGAACTTAATAATAACATTCTAAATATATATATTACCTATATATATCAACCCAAGACTTAAACGTACGATAAAACACATAAACAAATCATCAACGGTTCATCGGGATATACATTAACAATAAATGCATACACCATCGAGTCTAACATGTTGGGTGGACTTTATACAAGATCAACTTATAGGTTGATATTGTACTATGAGATTCTAAGTAATCGTAACTTATTAGGTCACGGTTAGGAGAAGTCTCACGCTTGCGTTCGATATTCGCTAACTATTCACGCAGAAACTCAAAGGTGAGTTTCACGGCCCCTTTACTTTTTAACGTTTTATAAACTGGGGGAAAAACATACAAATACTCGTTTTTATACGTTGATAAGAAACAAGATCCGACCTTTATGTTTACATGAGTTACCGTTTGGATCCATAAAGTCCCCATATCATTCATTTATAACCATTAGCTATGTTTTAGCTAGAGATTCTGTGAATAGTACTATTGGGTTTGACACCCCCAGTCATGGTTAGTCGCTCTAACTGCCGATCCGTATGGTCGAATGATTGCATAGTGTCTAGTCGTTGCTCCTGAGGTATGAGTGAGGGGCGAAACACCTGTGTCTTGGTTTGTTTATGCCTCATGTAGTTCATATTTATCGTATTCTTTGCTAGCTTACGATAGGTCAATCGTTACTTGTTTTTGCTTTTTGTATACGTGGAAGCATTTTCATACTAAGAGGTTTTACAAACTTGTAAACGCTAAAACCTGTGAACTCACCAACATTACGTTGACATTTTAAAGTATATTTTTCAGGTACTTAAAGCTGAATCACTCAAGTGGAAAGCGTCGTAGGATAACATGCACACAATTGTCGGATACACATTTTGGAGGATTTTACTTGTATAACCCACGTCTTGGGTCATATGGGCAAAATCTTAGAAACGCTTTTAATAAATGTTTTGAGACTTAAGCGTTGATTTTGGGATGTAAACTCCGAATTTTAACTATGTATCCAATTTGTGTGTTTGTATTTGCAATAATCATATGCTTTGATAACCACATTCGTCACCCCTCGTGACTCTGCCAAGGCGGGATATGACACAAAAAGAAAAGAGAAACTAATGAAGTTGATGTTGAGAACTTCATTCCAGTTTACCCAGTATTTTCAAGTCGTGAAATATTTGGCATTGGGGAAGTGGAAACCATGGATGAATATGAAAAGAGACAAACAAGACACAAAGGAAGCCTAGATGAGGAGCCTTTGAATATGAAGAAAATTGTTTTTGTCAAAGGAAAGGTTGAAAGAAATGACATCAAAATAAATGAATTTGTTCCTTTCTCAATTGATTTTGATAGTTTGAAGACTAAGAAGACAATAGGTGTTGATCCACCAAGACCAAGTGAAAGGTTTAAGAAAAGGGCTGATCATGAAAAATTCAAAGGAAAAGTGTGGTGCAAGAAATGTGATGAGTATGGCCATCACATTGACGCTTGCAATGATAGACTCAACTTCAAACCCTTCCATGTTCCAAATGGTACAAAGTTTGGACAAAAATTTGTTCTCTATAAGCAGAAGTATGAAGAATATTTGGGAAAAGGGAAGGTGAGTGACAAAGAGAAGAAGAATGAGTCTGATCAGTCAGTTGCAAAAGAGAAGAAAGCTGAGTTAAGCTTGAGAAAACCATTTGAAAAGCAAAGCAGAAGAAGTTAATCTCCCAAGAAGATTGAACATGGAAAGAAAAAGAATTTTCAGCCTTTGAGAATCATTCATAAAAAGGATACACAATCAGCCAAATCTGATGGCTCTCAAGGATCACCAAGCAGTGAGAAAACTAGAATAAGGGGTATCTTTTCTAGAAAGAAACCAACTGAACTTACTGGTGATGAGAAGTTCCTATTGAAACATGGATATGAACCTCAAGGATTCCTTTGGAAACCTAAGGTTGAGTCTAAGGTGGATAATGTTGCAGATGTAAGAGATTCCTCTGAAATGAACGACTATGTGGTTCAAGAGTATGACATTGCACCAGAAGAATGCAAGAGCATAACCTCATTTGTTAAAACTCCAAGAGAGTGTGACTATGAGACAGATAATTCAGAAAATATTGAAGTCACTCATGAAGATCCTGAACCAACAACACTCACCTCCAATGCTGCTACTGAAATTGAATATGATGAGTTGCAAGTTGAGATAGCTTGCACTTCATCACTCAACTAATCAAATTCTTTCTTTTGTGCAGGAACAGTCCACTCCACTAAATGAAATATGGTACATGGATAGTGGATGTTCTAGGCACATGACTAGTGACAGGTCACTTGTTAACTATGAAGAAAAGTTTGAAGGTCCTGTGGCATTTGGGAGTGATGAGAATGGTGGAAAGATAGTTGGAAAGGGAATTTTAACAAATGGAAATGTTTCATTTGATAATGTGTTTCATGTTGAAGGACTGCAGTATAATCTGCTAAGCATATAACAAATGTGTGATAAGGGTTATAAAGTTGGTTTTGATGACTCACATTGTTTCATTCTAAAACCTGAATTTGTAATCCCACCTGAAATGATTATGATGATGGCCCCAAGAAATGGCAACCTATATGAGCTTAATATGAAAGAAGCTGTTTCAAGGGGTGGCACATGTTTTGTTTCCAAAGCTACTGAAAATGAGTCAAAATTGTGGCATATGAAATTGTGTCATGTGAATCTGAAAAACATGTACAGACTTGTGAAAGGTGAGCATGTAATTGGATTACCTACAAAAGAATTCAAATTGGAAGATTATTGTAGTTCATGCCAGAAAGGTAAGCAGCATAAATCCTCTCATAAGTCAAAGCTCATCAACTCAATTGATCAAGTACTTGAATTACTTCACATGGATCTTTTTGGTCATGTGAGTGTGCCAAGTATAGGGAAGAAAAGATATTGTCTTGTGATCATTGATGATTACTCAAGATACACTTGGGTTTATTTCCTAAATACAAAGGATGAGACTGCAGAGTTGATTAAGGGCTGTGTGACAATGATTGAAAACAAACTGAGTAAGAAGGTTAAAATGATGAGAAGTGATAATGGTACTGAGTTCAAAAATGGAGTCATGGAAGAATTTTGTACAGAAAAGGGAATACTTCAGCAATTGTCAGCTCCTAGAACTCCTGAACAAAATGGTGTTGTAGAAAGAAGAAACATAACACTTATTGAAGCTGCAAGAACCATGCTAGCAGATGCTAATCTACCAGTTACATTTTTGGCAGAGGCCATAAATACTGCCTTCTATGTTCAGAATAAGGTACTTATCAACAAAAGGCATAACAAGACACCATATGAAATTTTCTTTAATAGAAAGCCTTATATCAAGTTTTTCAAGCCTTTTGGATGCAAATGTTTCTTCTAAACACCAGGGATTACTTGAACAAGTTTCAAACAAAATCCTTGGACTGTTTCTTTGTAGATTATTCTACACACTCAAAAGCATACAGAGTATATGTGAAAGACCATTAGAGTGTTATTGAATCATCTGACATTATCTTTAAAGAAAATCAGTTCAACACAGTTGATGGTGCAGCATGGCTGTTTGATCATGAGAAATTGATAAGGTCTTTCAAGATTTATCCTGAAGACTTTAATGATTCATCTTGAAAAGATAAATGTTGAAGAGTAGGTTGAGACAGAGGAAAGGATTGAAGAGATAAATACAGAAGAAAATGTGGCTATCACTGATATGGCCACTGATACTCCTACTGACATAGCTACTGATGTCTTGACTGACATACTTACAGAAGTAGACACTGAAGGGATGAATGATGAAGATACTGCTACTGAGGAGATTGTGCTCACTGAACCAGAAAATGAACAAGCAGAATGCTCCAAGACAGTAGAGTTTGATGAAGAGATGGACGAGCTAGAAAGAGATATTGATAATTTTCCACCAGAAATTGAAGAAGATTTAAAGAAAAGGCTGGAAAAGGGAAAAGCCAAAGTTACAGAAGAAGAGCCTGTTAAGGCATATCCTAAAAAGGATGTACTGTTCAAAGATGATGATGTTGCTGCTGCTGCTGCTCTAAGGGAACAAGAAAACATTCTGAGTGAAACAAGGGAAAGAGAGATACTGGCCCAAACTATAGACCCTGTAGAGTTAGCAGAGCAAGAAACCTTGATCAATCAAGCCAAATTTGCAAAGGAGATCATTGAAGATGTGGCTGATCAGGAGATGATTGAAGAATTGATTAATATGAACAGAGTTGAGGAAGTTGACAACTCTTTGGCTTCAGTGGTTAGCATGTTTCAACCACAAGGACCATTCCAAACTGTTTCCTTTGGTAAAGGAGATTCTGAAATGACCTATGTCGTATGCGGATGATACTCATATTATGTTCTCTAATGTGCATCCTCGAAAAGTTGTTCATGTGAATGAAACTCATGGTTCTGTTAAACCAAAGTTTATTCCAACCGAACCGTTAAGCAAAAATGTTAATTCAAATGTAGTTCAAGCTGCGTATCTAAGACGAAAGTCTAAGAAACCTGTAACTTATTCTCAAGTTGCTGAACAACAATTGAATGCAACTAATTTTACCTTTTCTCAAGAAAACCAAAAGGTGCCCAAGACTGAGGCCTGGGCTGCCTTTTTGAACTAATCATTTTCGTTTGTGTGTAGGGTACATCCAAGACCATTTCTGGTGAAAACTGGATTATGGTGAGTGGAAGTTCTCGTCATATTACTGGAAATCTCGACCTCTTAACAAATGTAAGAAATATTCAAGGGGGTTATGTGGCGTTCGCTAAGAATTATGGGGGTATGATTACACAAGATGGTGCTGTTTCGAATGGGCATATTACATTTGAGAAGGTTAACTATTGTGATAAAGTGGACCATAATTATTGAGTGTGTCGCAAATCTGTGACAAGCAATACACTACAGTATTTATAGATAAAGAGTGTCTGATTTTAAAACCAGGTTATGTGATTCCTGAGGACATGGTTGTCATGCGATCACCTCAATCAAATGATATTTATTTCTTGAATATGAGTTCTAAAGTATCAAAATCGATCGAAACATGTTTTGTCTCGAAAGCAACCGAGAAAGACTCTATTCTATGGCATCGTAGAATGGGTCACATTCATGTTCGTAAGATGAACTATCTAATGGAAAATGACTTAGTTGATGGTGTGTCTTTGAAGAATTTTAAGTTTTCCGATCACTGTGTTGCTTGTAAAAAGGGCAAACAGAAGAAAAAGTCACATCCCTCTAAGTTATTAAATTCCATTGATACTCCACTTGAGCGACTTCATATGGATCTATTCGGTCCAGTGAATCGTGCGAGTGTTTCTAGAGATAGGTATTGCATGGTAGTTATTGATGATTATTCACGATACTCATGGGTCTTGTTTATGAGTTAGAAAGATCAAACACCGGTTCTCGTTCAAAATTTAATCACCAAGATCGAATCACTATACAAACAGAAAGTGAGAAGAATTCGAAGTGACAATGGTACTGAATTTAAAAATACTGTATTGGATTTCTTTTGTTTACAAAAGGGAATTCATCGAGAATACAGTGCCCCATATATACCACAACAAAATGGTGTTGCTGAAAGAAAGAATAGAACATTGATTGAAGCTGCTAGAACGATGCTCGCTGATTCAAAGCTTCCTGTCCAGTTTTGGAATGAGGCAGTGAATACTGCTTGTTATACACTCAATCGAGTTCTAACTGTTAAGAGACTCAAGAAGACAAGTTATGAACTGTTGAATAATTGTAAACCTAATTTAAATTACTTGGAGCCATTTGGGTGTCCGTGTACGATGTTGAAAAAGGATGTGGGAAAGTTTGATGAAAAAGCCATTGAAGGATATTTCTTGGGTTATGCTTCTCCTAAGAAACGAGTATTTAATTTCACGTCTGGTTGTGTTGAGGAATGGTACCATGTGGACTGTCAAAAGTACACTAGTCCTTCTCAAGGGAAAGGTCCTGACTGGATGTTTGACTATGATGGTTTATTCAATTCATTTACTCCAACAACTGATCAACTAGATGAAGATTTAGTCCGTGCTTATTTTGAAGAACAATTGGTAATTCCAAGATTTGCAAGTTATAATGATGTTGAAGTACCAATCGTAGCTCCAACAGAAGAACCTGATAATGAGTTTCCAGTTCTCTTCGACAATGCATCTACTTCATCTGATGACACTCAAATTGGTGATCAAGTTATCGAACTTGATAATGATGTTTCATCTCAGGATCTGGGAGAACACTACACTAATTTATTTGAAACTGTTGATGTTCCTGAGAATCCCACTCTTAGGATTCATAATTATCATCCGAAAGGAAACATTATTGGAGAACTTGATGCAGGAGTTCAAACACGACATCAAGTTGCTTTGTCAAGTGAGAATAATATATTGTGTGCTTATGTTGACTTACATTCGTCTGGGATTGTAAATCTTGCTAAATTCACTTGCTTTCTATCTCAAGTAGAGGCAACGACTCCTCGTGTGTCACTTCAAGATCCTTCTTGGGTGGAAGCCATGCTAGAAGAATTACAGCAATTTGCACGTTTGGGTGTTTGGGATCTTATCGATAAACCTGCTAGAGTCAAGAAGGCAATTCCGACTAAGTGGGTATATAAGTGTAAGAAAGACGATCGTGGGGTAATTGTGAGAAACAAGGCATGTTTAGTGGTGCAAGGTTTTCATCAGCAAGAGGGTATTGATTACACTGAAGTATATGCTCCAGTTGCAAGATTAGAGTCGATTCGAATCTCTTTGGCGTATGCTGCTTACATGAACATTAAAGTATATCAAATGGATGTTGAGAGTGTTTTTCTCAATGGTGAACTTCATGAGGAAGTGTTTGTTTTACAGCCACCAGGTTTTGAAGACCCTGATTATCCTGACCGAGTTTATCGATTAAACAAAACATTATATGGTCTACATCAAGCCCCGAGAGCTTGGTATGACACGCTCGCCGACCATCTGACGGATAATGGTTTCAAACGTGGAACTGTTGACTGCATTTTGTTTTATAAAAATATTGGTGATGATCTTCTCCTCGTCCAGATTTATGTAGATGACATAATCTTTGGGTCAACGAACGACACATTGTGTAAGGAGTTCAATAAATCAATGCAAACCAAGTTCTAGATGAGTTTGATGGGAGAAATGAATTTATTTTTAGGGTTGCAGGTTCATCAGTCTGTCAAAGGAATTTCATTCATCAGACAACGTATGTGAACGATGTCTTGAGCCGATTCAATATTACTGCCAGAAAAATCCCTTCTATTCCTCTTCCCGTGGGTCACAGTTTATCACCGGATGAATTGGAGGACACTGTTGATCCTAACCTCTATAGAGCTATGATTGGTTCTTTAATTTATCTAACTGCTTCTCGACCTGACATAATGTTTGTTGTTTGTTTATGTGCTAGGTACTAATCTAGTCCCCGAGTGACTCAGCTGGCAGCGGTCAAGCGTATTCTGCAATATCTAAGGGGAAATCCTAACATTGGGTTATGGTACCCCAAAAATGATACTTTTGATCTTACCGCTTATTCAGACTCAGACTATGGAGGATGCAAGATTAATTTCAAGTCTACTACAGCGGGATGTCAATTCTTAGGAAGCCGGCTTGTTTCCTGGCAGTGTAAGAAGCAGACAACGGTCTCCACTTCAACCGCCGAAGCTGAGTATGTTGCAGTCTCGAGTTACTGCTCCCAGGTTTTGTAGATACAACAACATATTCGCGACTACGGTTTGAAATTTCTTACTACTCCCATCTTAATTGATAATTCTACTGCCATTAGTATCACCAAAAATCCCATACGACATTCTAAAACAAAACATATAGAAATTCGGTATCATTTCATAAGGGATTGTTATGAAAAAAAATTAATTGACCTTGAGAAAGTACATACTGATTTTCAGAAAGCCGATCTATTTACCAAAGCCTTTGATAAAACGCGTTTTCAATTTTTGCTTGGTTTAAATGGATTGAAGACCCTTGCTGATATCCTGAAACTAGGATGATTATCTGTCTTTTCTGTTAATTTTGGTTTAACATTTTATTTTGTTTTTAGATTTTAGGGGGTGAAACTTAGAAAATACAAAAATATTTTGTGTTTTGTTTGTATAGATAAAACTCACAAACATTAGAAAATTTTGAAAATCAAAAATACTGTGATTTTAACATCTCAAAATTTGAAAAATCAAAAAGATTGTGTTTTCAGTTTTACAGAAAATTTTGAAAAAGTCAAAAAGTTGTGAATTTCCTGTTTATTAAGAAAACTCTAAAAAGACAAAAAGATTGTGTTTTTATTATATAAAGAGAAAAACCAAAAAGATTTTTGCTTACGTTCGCTGAAAATTATGTCATTTACTTGTATTTGAAAGACATATACTTGTATATGTTTGGCCATGATAATTTCTTGTAAATATTTGGGATAGCCATTACCTGATAATGGAAATATATGGGGTGTTCGTTAAGCTTTCTACTTTATTTTCTAGCTGAAAATTATGTCAGTTATTTAAGTTTGTAAAGCATGCTTGCATGTATTGGTCCTGTTATCTACCTGTAGATGGACATGATAGCCATTAATTTATGAACTTAAATTAACTGGGGCGATTAAATTTGTTTATGCTCCTCAAAATTTTGAGTTTTTGAAGCAAAAAGAGAAAATGATAGTACATTGACTATTTGACCACAAATCTAGAAAGAAATAAGCCTAAAAGACTGAGTGCTTAATCATTGGTGCATTGATAGGTCTTAAACAAGCCGTTAGAGTAAAGTAAGTGACATAAACCTAAAGAAAAGCCAAATTGAAAGAGATGTAAGTCTCTAGCAAAAGTCTCGGTGAGGATGGCAGAAATGTAATAACCGTTCATATTCAAGCCTTATAGTTGTTGATCTCTCAAAAATATAATAAAACAAATAACAAGCATTAGAATTCTGGACACTGTGAGTCTTTATGCGGCTTAACCATCTGGGTATTCATAAACATGAATATTTCACTCGCTTTTAGAGCAAACCCAAAGTCATTAAACTTGATCACTGCTGTACTTCGTACAATCCAAATTAATGACTTGATCAAAATCCGTTGTTAGTCATACAATTGTTCCTCCCTTGTGCGCGTCTCAATACCAATAAGAAACGGACCCAGGGGATACAATGTATGTAAGCCGACAGATAGACTCGTGCATACTCTCTCACAGTAACGGGGTCTCGATGCATTGCTCAAATACTCTTAAATTTTCAAAATTTTGATCAACATTATAATGGTTTAAGTCAAGTTGGGGTGATTTGGCAAAAATCGAATTAAGCTTGAACCGAGATTAGGGGCTGATAGTTTCTGATATTCTGTGCTCTAATTGAACCCTAAATCATATCACAAAAATGCTTGAAGGCTTGTTATAAGATTTAAGTGGACAACAATATCAATGACCGACTTAACGCCAGTCATAATATTGCTGAAATCTAAAACTGTGATGGAAGGGCATTTTGGTCAATATGATTATCTCCTCAAACTCAACAAAAACACAAAAATATGTACTGTTTTTGAAAATCATAGAAAAACACAAAAAGATTGTCTATTTCATAGTTCGGATATTTTTTTAAATACATTCTTTAATTTTTACAAAATACCCAAAATATTTTACTTTTCATTTTACATACTATTTAAATTTTTTAAATTATGTTTCAAAAACGTGAAACGAGTAAAGTATTTGATTATCGGGATAACGGTCCTCGGTAAACCTTTTAAGTTAATTAGATAATATTTTTAAGTTAATTAGATAATATTTAACTTCTTTATTTAATTTATTTATTTGATTTATTTATTTTATTTAAAGATAAAATTTAATTAAGAATAATTCGTTATTTATGGATAACGAATTAGGTTGTTTTAACGAACTACATCCTAGTTCGTTCCCTAATTCGCTTCCGCTCTCTGTAATGAAACACACCTAGTTCGTTATGTATATTTAACGAATCAAGACACGAATCCAACCTAATTCGTTATACCACGTGTTCAGTTCGAATAACGAATTAGCTGATTCGTTATTTCAAATTTCAAACGAATCTGTTTGATTCGTACATTGGGAAGCGTGTAAGGACAGTGTATATAGGAAGGCATGACACGAATCGTCCTACACTATCCCTTCATCTTCCTTACACCTAAAGACACCCTGTTCAAATTTTTACAAATTTTTCGACCTTCGAAATTAGGACTTTTAAGTATATCACTGTGTTCATAAGGTATAGATGATCATTACTTGGTGATTTTCGTCAAAAATGATACAGTTTTGTTAGGGTAATTATGTGCTTTTGATATCAGGGTTTTTAAGGTTATTGAAACCTTGATTACTTGGATAAATACTCTGTTAATATACTTAAATTTGATCTCATTTTGTTCGGGATAGAGTTCCGACACCCTTGGTGATCCTTAATCAGAATTTGATTTTGGAATGCCGGGTTTATTATTTGATTGTGGTTTCGGGTGTTTATACTCTGTACATACCTTGAATAACCTAACTTATTTGTTGGTATAAAATCTCATATACGTTATTGTGGGCTTCGCAATGAGTTTCCGAGACATGTATTGTCATTTGTTCGGCTACTCATCGTCAATTATGGAGTCACTGGCCTTCGATTTGCTACTTTAACCGTCTGTGTTCTTGATAATTTTGACTTTGACAATGAGAGTCAAAGATTAAGTCTAATTTAGACCATTCATTAACTTTAGCAATTGGAAATTCTCCGTGTTCAATTCGTTAAGGATTCACACGAACTAGATTAGCGATCACTAATTTAACGAATCATATACGGATTCGTCAATTTGACACGAACTAGAAGTTAGTTCGTTATTATTAATAGTTAATTCGCTAATTCTTCTTCGTTATAATATTTACTTAATAGCGAATCAGTCAATTCATTATACTTCTGTAACGAATCAGATGGTTTTGAAAATGAATGACATTTCAAAATTAATTATTTAATTAATTTAACTAAGTATTGTAAATTAATAAAATATTCCAAAAGTCTAAACGCGTCGATACATCAATTACACACGACATCTAAAATTAAATACACTGTCTATTGATAGACATATATAAGTGCTTAATGTATATTAAACATTCACATTACTTATATTCGTCCATCTTTATTCAGTGTAATGGCCGATCAAATGGATCAAGACCCACCCGCTGCTCCCCAAGAACAAGAACAACCTCAAGAACAAGCTGAGGTACAGTTGCTACCGTATGACAAGAAGCACAACATATGTGCTTATGTTGATTCAGATGTTGCTGACGTAGCTGTGTTTGGGGATGTATAAGCATTTTTACGACGTTCGGTGATACACTATGCTATAACTGCTCGACCTACTGTTTATCTGAGCATTATTAGGTAGTTCTGGAATACTGCTGAGTTTGTTGAAGTCGAGAATCACATTCAAGCCACTACAACCAAACTCCTATAACAGTGGATGTTGAAGTGATTAGAAGGGTGCTTAGGTTTGGGGACAATGATGATAACCCAAGTGAGTTTAATAAGGAGTTAATCAAGGGTTTGTTCAGACGTGTGCGTTATGGTGGAAATATTGAGGATTCTAAGTTTAACAAGAATGGTTTATGCCCTCCCTACAAGTATCTTTTACACGTATTGATTCATTGTATGGGTGGTCGTAAAGGTGGATTTGATGAATGCCGAATTAGTCTACAATCGGCATTTGTGGCATTTATTCTCAATAAACCATTCAACTTCTCAGAAATGGTCTTCGATGATTTGAAAGAGCAAGTTCAGCAAACGGCTCAGAAGAAGAAGTTCTTAATGTATCCCCGATTTCTGCAGTTGATAATTCAAGATTTGATACCAAACTTGGTTATTGATCAAACATTGGTGGACGATGTGCTTCCTTTGGAACACATGAAGGCCGAAACTATACAAAGAATGAAGATCTATCGTAAGGAGAGGCCACGGGACAAACGTATGATTGATCACATTATTAATCCTGCTTATGTATGTCCTCACGAGGATCGCTGGATCCATGATGACTCGGATTCCGAGCGTGAGGGAGGAGAAGGTGGGAACGATGGAGATGATGATGGTGATGATGGTGGTGATGGTGGACATGGTAGTGCTGGTGATGCAGCTCTTCAAGAACAACAAGCTGCAATCGATGCCGTGTTAGCTGCCACAATTGCAGCTCAACTTGAACGGAAATGAAAGGGTAAAGCACCAGCTTTTGAAGTTCCAGCCAAGAGACGTGTATCAGCTGGAGCTGGTGTAATCATTGGTGTTCCACCGCCTCGTACAACTATGTCTCAACGCCCGGTAGTGCCGCTTATTACTAGCACTCCGGCGCTTACCTTGACGACGACGATGGTCCCTCATGAGAGACTTGGTATGATTTCACAGATGACATTAGCTTAAATACCAATGCCTTCTGCTACGCCTTCCACTGTTTCTCCAACACCGTCTATGAGGCCTCCTCCACCTAGTGATGTCTCTTTTATGAGAATTACACGGCCTCAGGGACCAATCCAGCCTGTTCATCCATCCTTGTACAATATGCCACAAAATCGTCAGACAGACATGCTATTGAACCTGCTACACTTGTTTGAGAATCAGATGTCTGCTGACCTCCTGAATCAGGAACGCCTCATAGAGAATCAAAAGAAACTGATGGGATATGTCTCTTTCTGCTAGAAAGAAACGAAAGCCTTGTGTGAGATTGTTACGTCTTAGGGGGTGAAAATAAAAGAGCAGGAGGAACTTATCCTACAGTTAACTTGTAAGGATGTTGCACTAAAAAGACTCAGGAATGATAATGAAGATCCTGATGAGTCTGGTGCTGGTGGTGAGACGAAACAAGCTCACGACTTATCTACAGGTGCAGGTACTAGTGGTGGTGGTGATTCAGATAAGCAGATTATTGTTCATCAAGACTATACAGCTGCCAAACCTATCGAGAAGATTGAAGATGATACAGTCATATTTGTTGATGGATCGGGGATGGTTAGGAGTATAGTGAACATGAATGAGATTGAGGTTGGTCAGTTTGTTGAGCGAATCATTAACACGAGAGCAAATTTCACTACTGCTTGGTCTGAACGACGAACAGTTAACTGTGTTATAAACTGAACCGGATGTTGAGGTGCTAAACGATGAAGAGATCTTAAATGATCCAACTGTTGAGATAAACACGGATTATATTTATGAAGATGAGGAGGTCAAGGTTGAAGATGTCACAGCTGAGGAGTATCCTGACCTGTTTCAACACACTAATGTTGATCAGGGTGCTCCAATATTCACTAAAGAAACAATCAAAACAGCTGAGGACAAGTTGGAAAAGGAATCTAAGAGTAAACAGGTAGCTGATGCAGTATTTGATTCACTTGCAATCATAACCGATGCTGATATTGCTAAGTGGTTCAGCTATAAGAAGGTGAGTAAGATTATCAAGGCTTATCGATATGTTGATCAGGAACAGAAGGAAGAACCTGCCGCTAGAGCCAAAGCTAATC
Organism: Bidens hawaiensis; assembly: GCF_021521415.1. Lineage (NCBI taxonomy): Eukaryota > Viridiplantae > Streptophyta > Magnoliopsida > Asterales > Asteraceae > Bidens > Bidens hawaiensis. The sequence continues at coordinate 41,302 of NW_027492930.1, read as the reverse complement.
AAGTAACATCATTTAAGACCGTGTCAAAGGTTCAAGGTAACATCGTTTCTTGGCTATTTGATTATGAACTTAAGGTATGCATCCTGAAATGGGAGAAGGGGATTCAGTACTATGAGAAGATTATGGACGTTCTTACGTTACCGCGATGGGATGTTCGTACCCTCGCATGTCATCCATTTATCAATCGAGGTGGTGACCGAGTAGTAGATTGGTTTAATCAACAACTGCTATTCGAGGTCAATTCTGGATTCAAGTTTCTAAAACCTCAAGTTCCAACCTACAAACGTATTGATGAGATTGATCCAAGAACGGGTTGGAGAAAGCTTGTATTTAAGGTAAAGCCACCAAAAACCTTGAAGCGTGTGCCAGTAAAGACGCTGAATCAACACATGGCCAGTTCTTTCAACCCCTGGTATTATGATTATTGAATCGGCGAGGCCCTCATTGTCTTGGGAAAGGGTCTGAAGACTGAGCTGATTAAGATTATCGACCCGATGTGGTTGGTGAATTTAACCGAGACTGATAATGACGTGCTACACAAGAACAAGATTTTGATTGAACGCAATGAAGACTATGATCTGGCTATGCAATTCCAACGCGTTGTGCATGTATGTTATGAGAACGGGATTCATAGCTGCAGAGATTGGCAGTCCAAGCGTTTCAATTGAAGATCAAAGACAAAGAGCTCAAGACGAGGGGGTGTCTGTTAGTACACTGTTTTGCGTCTCGTGTCTTTGTATTTAAAGTTAATGTAATTGTCGTTTTATTTATGTAATAAACTATTAAAGTATTAAGTTATTTCGTTAATTGTAATGTCTAGTTCGCTAAGGATGTTTAGCGAACTAAGACTTAAGTTATTATCCCTCCTGATTCGTTAAGGATGTTTAACGAATCAGGGGGTGATTCGTTAAGAGTATTTCATTTTAATGTATGTAACGAAGTGGACTCTAGTTCGTTAGGGGATGTTAATGAACTAGGTCCATCTTCTATTTATATGTGAACACTGTTCACAGTTTATTTAAGTTTTGAGTTTAATTAATGAATCCCTGCTGAATTCTCTCTCAAGCTTCATCCTAATCTAATATTATATATATACATACTATAAACTAATACTAATTTATAGACAATTAATACATATAATCAATAGCAACAATGAACTAGATCCGTTAAATTGTTTATTAGCTTTAGATCTTAGATCCGTAGCTTTCACAAGTGGGATAACATCAGAGTCAACAGTAATGGGTGTTCGGTTGATAGTGGCCTCAATGTGGTTCTCAGATTCAATATACTTGGCCGTATTCCATAACTGACGTATAATGCTTAGGTAGACTTTCGGCCGAGCAGTCACAGAATAATGTATGGCCGAACGTCTAATAAACGTAAATAAATCACCAAATACGTCTTCATATGCAAAATTCGTACCGTCAAAAGCACAAATATTATGCTTTTTGTCGTACGGATGCATTGGCAGCTCTTTTTCTTGCTGTTGTTGTTGTTGCTGTTGTTGTTGATCAGCAACCGGGGGATCTTGATCCATATTATCGGCCATTGCACTGAACAAACAAACCCAAGAATCAGTAACAATGTATAATAATATCAATTAAACCATATTACTAAACTTTAAACTTGTATATAACTATATATACAAAATTTTAATTTTAAGATAATTTAAGATGTCATTCGTTAAGAAGCCTGATTCGTTATAACGAATGGTGATTAATTATTGCGAACCAGCTACTTCGCTATCAAGTAAATTGTGCACAAATTAGGAATAACAATTGTGAATACAAATTAATGAATTAAATATTAAGATTTAACGAATTAAAAGCTAATTCATAAAAAATAACGAATGAATGGCTGATTCGTTATAAAAATGATTCATTATCCTGATTTCTTGATTTGAATAACGAATTGGACACGAATTAGTTCCAATTCGTTAAACAATAACGAATGGCCAATGGAGCTTAATGTTTGACTTATATGGTCAAGGTCAAAATCACCAAGAACATGAAGAGTCAAATCTGCAACCGGAAATCAATACACCTATAATCAATAACACAAGATCAAATCAATGATCACAAGGATCTCGGAATCATATCGTGATTATAATGGTAGTGTTCAGGAGTCCCAAAACATGGTATACATTGGTTAAATTAAGGTTTTATGAAAATTTTAAAACCAGATGGCTTAAACCAACAATTAACCCAGCAATCACGAGTCAAATGTGACGTAAAGCATCACGTTTTGATCGAATTTACCTTGTGAATAAGAGAATGTAATCAAAACTCAATATAACGATGATCAAGATTTTCGGAAAAATTTTCCAGAGTAACAGTAAGAATGAAGAAGAAGAAAGTGAATAGTATAACACGAATCGTCTTCACAAAACCCTATATAGTCTGACATAGCACATTTCCCAATGTAACGAATCAAGTGATTCGTTTGAATTTTGAACTAACGAATCAGACGATTCGTTATATTAATTGAACACATGCCATAAAGAATTACAAGTGATTCGATAAAATCTTAATGAATTAGAAGCCATTCGTTACAGAGTGGCGGAAGCGAATTAATATTAACGAATTAGAACTCAACTCGTTATAAATGGCTTTAATTCGTTACTTTAACGAACCAAAGTTAACGAATCACTTTTATTTGTTATCAATTAAAATATTCAATTTATATAATTTTAAATTAAATAATTAAATAAAAGAATTAATTAAATAATAATAAATGATACAATTGAGTTAACTTAAGTAAATCAACGAGATCTCATATCTCGATGAACAAATACCTTAATGTGTTTTACGTTTTGAAACACTTAACTTAAAAACGAATTAAATAAATGAGAAAAGCAAAATCTTTTTGGTATTTGATAATTTAAAATACGGTTTTTTTTTCCGTAGCAATCGAATAAGTTATAAATAGTTTAGTATGTAAAATATTTACAAGAAATATACGAAAAATAAAAATATAGAATAGAAAACATTTTTATGTGTTTGTATAATTTTTCAAAAGAGGTACATATTTTTGGGTTTTTTGTAGAGATTGAGCAGAGAATCATATTGACCAAAATGCCCTTCCATCACAGTTTTATATTTCAACGATATTGTGACTGGCGTTAAGTCGGTCATTGAGATTGTTGTCCACTTAAATCTTATAACAAACTTTCAAGTGTTTTTGTGATATGATTAATTGTTCAATTAGAGCACAGAATATCAGAAACCCTCAGCCTCTAATCTCGGTTCAAGCTTAATTTGATTTTTACCATATCAGAAACCACTACATGCAAGCATGCTTCACAAACTAAAATAACCGACATGGTTTTCAGCGAGAAAAGTAAGTAAAAACGCATAACGAACGCCCCAATTACTTACTATTGTCAGGCTATCCTGAACATTTACGAGTAAATCTCAAGACCAAATATATACAAGTATATGTCCTTCAAATATGAGTAATTGACATACTTTTCAGCGAACATATGCACAAATCTTTTTGGTTTTTCTCTTTACATACTTAAAACACAATCTCTTTGTCTTTTTGGGATTTTTCTATACAAACTAGAAATTCACAATCTTTTTGGTTTTTCGGATTTTAAAATGTTTTTGGGTTTTATCTATACAAACTAAAAGCACAATATTTTTGTATTTTCTAATTTTCACCCCCTAAAATCCAAAACCAAAATAAAATTTAAAGTAAAAATAAACCAAAAATAAAGATAGTTGTCCTTGTTTCAGAATATCAGCAAGGGTCTTTAATTCATTTAAACCAAACAAAAATTGAAAACGCGTTTTGTAAAATGCTTTGTTAAATAGATCGGCTTTTTGAAAATCAGTATGTACTTTCTCAAGATAAATTAACTTTTTTTCAAAACAATCCCGTAAGAAATGATATCGAATTTCGATATGTTTCGTTTTAGAGTGTTGCACGGGATTTTTGGTGATGCTAATGGCACAGAGTTATCAATTTAAATGGGAGTAGTAAGAAACTTTAAACCATAGTCGTGAAGATGTTGTTGTATCCACAAAACCTGGGAACAACAACTCGAGGCTACAACATACTCAGCTTCGGCGGTTGAAGTGGAGACTGTTGTCTGCTTCTTACACTGCCATGAAACAAGCCTGCTTCCTAAGAATTGACACCCTGCTGTAGTCGATTTAATGTTAATCTTGCATCCTCCATAGTCTGAGTCAGAATAAGCGATAAGATCAAAGTTATAATCCTTGGGGTACCATAACCTGGTGTCTGGATTGCCCTTCAGATATTTAAGAATACGCTTGACCGCTGCCAGGTGAGTCACTCGGGGACTAGCTTGGTACCTAGCACATAAACAAACAGCAAACATTATGTCGGGTCGAGAAGCAGTAAGATACATCATAGAGCCAATCATTGCTCAATAGAGGGTAGGATCGATAGTATCCTCCAATTCATCCGGTGATAAATTGTGACCCACGAGGAGAGGAGTAGAAGGGGTTTTTACGGCAGTAATCTTGAATCGGCTCAAGGCGTCGTTCACATACTTAGTTTGATAAGTGAAGATTCCTTTCGTAGACTGGTGAACCTGCAACCCTAGAAAGAAGTTCATCTCTCCCATCGAACTCATCTCGAACTTGGTTTGCATTGACTTTTCGAATTCCTTACATAACGTGTCATTTGTTGACCCAAAGATGATGTCATCGATATAAATCTGAACGAGGAGAAGATCATCACCAATGTTTTTATAAAATAAAGTGCAGTCAACAGTCCCTCTTTTGAAGCCGTTATCGGTCAGATGGTCAGCAAGCGTGCCATACCAAGCTCTCGGGGCTTGATGTAGACCGTACAGTGCCTTGTTTAAACGATAAACTCGGTCAGGATAATCACGATCTTCAAAGGCAGGAGGCTGTAACACAAACACTTCCTCGTGTAGTTCGCCATTGAGAAAAAGCACTTTTTACATCGATAGACTTTAATATTCTTGTAAGCCGCATAAGCCAGAAAAATGCATATAGCTTCCAATCTTGCAATCGGATCGTATACCTCAGTGTAGTCAATACCCTCTTGCTGATGGAAACCTTGAACCACTAGTCGTGCCTTGTTTCTCACGATCACCCCACGATCGTCCTTTTTGCATTTAAATGTTCACTTAGTTGGAATAGGCTTCTTAACTCTAGCGGGTTTATTGATAAGATCCCAAACACCCAAACGTGCATATTGTTGCAATTCCTCTTGCATAGCTTCTACCCAAGAAGGGTCTTGAAGTGCCATACGAGTCGTCGTTGGCTCAACTTGGAACATAAAGCAAGTGAATTTGGCAATATTTATAATTCTGGACAAATGTAAATCTGCATAAGCACACAATACATTATTCTCACTCGATGAAGCAACTTGACGTGTTTGAACATCCGCATCAAGTTCTCTAGTAATGTTTTCCTTTGGATGATAATTATGAATCCTAAGAGTGGGGTTCTCAGGAATAACAACATTTTCGAATAAGCTAGTGTAATGTTCTCCAAGTTCATGATATGAATCATCACTATCAAGTTCAATAACTTGATCAAGAACTTGATTATCATCAGAAGAAGTAGATGCATATTCAAAAGACGCTGGAAAATCATCACGAGGATCTTCAGTTGGAGCAGCGGTTGGAACTTCAACATCATTAGAACTTGAAATCTTTGGTATTACCAATTGATCTTCAAAGTATGCACGAACCAGATCTTCATCTGGTTGCTCAGTAGTTGGAGTAAATTAATTAAATAAGCCATCATAATCAAACATCTAGTCGGGACCTTTACCTTGAGGAGGTGTGGTGTACTTTTGACAATCCACATGGTACCATTCATCAACACAACCAGAAGTGAAATTAAATACTCGTTTCTTTGTAGAAGCATAACCCAAGAAATACCCCTCGATAGCTTTTTCATCAAATATACCCACATCCTTTTTCAACATCGTACAAGGACACTCGAAAGGTTCCAAGTATTTTAAGTTAGGCTTTCGATTATTCCAAAGCTCATAACTCGTCTTCTTGAGTCTCTTAACAGTTAGAACCCGATTAAGCGTATAACAAGAAATATTCACACCCTCATTCCAGAATTGCACAGGAAGCTTAGAATCGGCAAGCATAGTTCTAGCAGCTTCAATCAAAGTTCTGTTTTTCCGTTCAGCAACACCGTTTAGTTGTGGTACATATGGGGCATTGTATTCTCAATGAATTCCTTTTTGTACACAAAAGAAATCCAATATAGTATTTTTAAATTCAGTACCACTTCGAATTCTCCTCACTTTGTGCTTGTGTAGTGATTCGATCTTAGTGATTAAATTTTGAACAAGAACAGGTGTTTGATCTTTCGAACTCATAAATAAGACCCATGAGTATCTTGAATAATCATCGGTAACCACAAGACAATACCAATCTACAGAGATACTAGCGCGATTCACTGGACCAAAAAGATCCATATGAAGTCGTTCAAGAGGAGTATCAATGGAATTCAATAACTTAGATGGATGTGGATTTTTCTTCTGTTTGCCTTTCTTGCAAGCAACAAATGGTCAGATAATTTAAAATTCTTCAAAGACACACCTTCAACTAAGTCATTTTCCATTAAATAATTCATCTTTCGAACATGAATGTGACCCATTCTACGATGTCATAGAATAGAGTCCTTCTCAGTTGCTTTTGAGAAAAAACATGTTTCGATCGATGTTGATACTTTAGAACCCATATTTAAAACTTAAATATCATTCGATCGAGGTGATCGCATGACAATCATGTCCTCAGGAATCACGTATCCAGGTTTCAGAATCAGACATTCTTCATTGGTAAATATTGTAGTGTATTTCTTGTCACAAATTTGAGACACACTTAATAAGTTATCGTCCATCTTGTCACAATAGTTCACTTTTTCAAAGGTAATATGCCCATTCAAAAATTCACCTTCTTGTGTTATCATACCCCTATAATTCCCAGCAAAAGCCACATAACACCCTTGAATATTTCTCACATTTTGTAAGAGGTTGAGATTTCCAGTAATATGAAGAGAACATCCGCTGTCCATTATCCAGTTTTCACCAGAACGGTCTTGGATGTACCCTACACACAAAAGAAAATTATTAGTTCAAAAAGGCAGATCAGGCCTCAGTCTTGGGCACCTTTTGGTTTCCATGAGAAACATTAAACTTAGTTGAATTCAACTATTGTTCAGCAACTTGACAATAAGTTACAGGCCTTTTTAGACTTTCGTCTCAGATGGGCTACTTGAATAATATTTGAGTTCACATTGTTGCAAATTGGAGAATTTGGGACAAACTTTGATTTTACTTGACCATATATGTCATTTACATGAATTACCTTTCGTGGATTCACATTAGGGAACATGATATGAGTATCATCATCATACGAAAAAGGTCGTTTTAGAATCTCCTTTATCACAGGAACCAGTTTCGATTGGTCCTTGACAAATGGGTGAAGATTCTGAGTTTTCTTTTGGCCACAGTTTCTCACTATATGACCTTGTTTACCACAAAGAAAACAGCTTCGCATGTCTACACTATCAGTTTGAGATTTAGCAAAAACGGATGCCACAGAAGGTTGATGACTCACGTTCTTAGTAAAACTCTTAGCCAAATCATCAGACAACACCGATTTCTTTTTCAAATAGAAATCAATATTAGAGCAGTTTGAAAAGCTTTGCTCCAGGGTTTGAATTCTAGAATGTGCATGGGCCAACTGAGCTTTTAACTCCTCATTCTCCTGCCTTAACTCATCATTTTCTCTCATCAACCCCACAACTTCTATTATCAAATCAAAATTTCTTTGGTAAAGATTGGAAATATGGGTAGGGGTACTAGGTGGTGTGATAGGAAATGGTTCTGGTAAAGGATTTGTGGTTTGGGTCTGGGGTGGAGATGTAATTGGTGTGGATGTAAATGTATGTAGATGTGTGGGTAGGGTTTATGGGATATATGGTTCATGGGTAGGTTGAGATTGTATATTGGGTTAAGTTAAAGGTTGGGTTGTGGTTTGAGGTGGGGTTTGGGTTAAGTTTTCGGGTGGGCTTTGGGTTCAGGTAGGTAGTGTTTGAATTGGTGGGGATTGGGTTGTTTGGTCATTTGGTGATGGGCTTTGGGTTAAGGTTGCTAGAAAAGAAAAGGAGTATACTTTTGTGAAGAATTCCTCATGCGACATTAGTGAACCTGATCAAGAAAACAATCACAATTTTGAACATGATCATACTGAGAACAATCAAGACAATCAAGATGTACAGAATGATCAAGTTCAGAATGAGAGTGACACAAGCAACCAAGCAAGTAGAGAAGAAGCTGCATCTACAGCAATATTTCAAGATCTATTTCAAAGATTGAACTTAGAAAACAATGGTGCATCTATTTCAGGATAACATAATGATGAAGCACCAGAATTGCATGATGCAGAAACTGATTTGATCATTGAAGAACCAGATCTCAATGAAACAAATCTTGACACAAATCTATCTACAAATATGATTATACAAACTCCTTATGTGGAAAAGAATCATCCTTCTGAAAACATCATTGGAGATTTGCATGAAAGAGTTACCAGAAGTCAGTCTGAAATTGAAAACATCTGTCTTTACTCTTGCTTTCTATCCAAAATTGAGCCAAAGAACATTGCTTAAGCACTGAAAGACAATAGTTGGGTGAAAGCAATGGAAGAGGAACTGGCACAGTTCAGAGACCTACATGCAATAGGTACCAAATGAGTTTTTAGAAACAAAAGGGATGAAAGGGGTTTGGTGATTAAGAATAAAGCTAGACTTGTAGTACTAGGATGTCTTCAAGAAGAAAGAATAGACTTTGAGGAAGTCTTTGCACCTGTTGCAAGACTTGAAGATATCAGGATCTTTCTTGCATATGCTGCCTCAAAGAACATTAAAGTGTTCCAGCTTGATGTTAAGTCTACATTTCTAAATGGAAATATTGATGAAGAGGTGTATCTAGCTCAACATCCAAGTTTTGAGGATCCAATGTATCCTAACAGGGTGTATAAGCTAAACAAAGCCCTTTATGGATTGCATCAGATTCCTAGAGCATGGTATGATGAGCTGTCAAATCATCTTCTTGAAAATGGATTTACAAGGGGAGCCATTGACAAGACACTCTTCTACAAAAGAAAGGGATCAGACTTGCTTCTGTTACAAGTGTATGTGGATGACATCATCTTTGGATCTACAAATGAACAAATGTGCATGGAGTTTGAAGGGGTAATGAAGTCCAAGTACAGCATGAGTTCTATGGGAGAAATGAACTTCTTTATTGGATTACAAGTTCAAATGAAAGCTAAAGGGATATTCATTCACCAAAACAAATATGTGCAGGACATCTTGAACAAGTTCATCTGTCACGAGTACAAGACTGCTTCAACTCCAATGGACACCAAAGAAAAGATGATTGCAGATGAAAAAGGGGAGCCTGTGGATGAACATGAATATAGAGCCAAAATTGGATCTCTGATGTATCTGACTGCAACAAGACCATATATCATGTTTGCTGTATGTGTATGTGCAAGATTCCAATCAAGTCCAAAAGTCTCCCACATGAATGCTGTTAAAACAATATTCAGATATTTGAAGGGGAGACCAGATTTAGGGATTTGGTACCCAAAGAACCAATCTTTTGATCTGATTGCATATACTGACAGTGATTATAATGGCTGTAACATGAGCAGAAAGTCAACCTCAGGAGGATGTCAATTTTTGGGTGAATGGCTAGTGTCATGGCAATGCAAGAAGTAGACTACTGTTTCAATATCTACTGCAGAAGCTGAATATGTTGCTGCATTTGCCTGCTATGCACAACTTCTATGGATTCAAAATCAGATGCTGGACTATGGTTTGAATTTTCTGAACACCCCTATCCTTATTGACAATACTGCTGCATATTTTACTGTTAAGAATCCAGTTCAACATTCTAAGACTACCCACATTGAAATCAGACATCACTTCATCAGAGACTGCAGTGAAAAAGGTTTGATTGAAATGCAAAGAGTTGATACAAGTGACAATTTGGCTGACCTATTCACCAACTACTTGATAGAAACAGGTTCAACTTTCTTCTGAAAGCCCTGGGAATGATTAACTCTAATGAAATCTGACTAAGGATGTGTGCCTAGTTGTGAGCCTCTATATGTTAACTGATTATCCTGTTAGAGGTCATAAAGAATGTTTAGTGAATATGCTTAGTTATGTTACTTGAGTATGATAATGATTATGTTACTGAATATTTGAACTGATAGGTGCTTTAACTGATAATAATTGCAAAGCCTTTGACATGATTGATTTGATAGATATGCCTGCTTGATTATTTGTTGATGTGCATTTGTGATGTTAGGATAAGTTTTCTTGTTATGAATTATTTGGAAGTGAAAGCTTATCTGACATCACTGCTAAATTGCTTGAATATGTGAGTTATCTGATCTTTTAATGTTATTAAGATAGGGTAGAGGTTGAATGTTTGTACTGTCTACTTGTCTTGATGATATCATGTTTGATTAAGATTTGATTATGTGTTATAACTGTTTGTGTCAAAATGAGTCTTATGTCAAAATTAAGTGATAAAATGAATTCTCTAATGAATTTTGCATGAATACTTTATTTTGGTCAAAACATGAGCAAGTTGATTAATGGTGTAGAGATATGATAAGATTATTCAGTTCAAGCTTTGAAGAAGCTTAAAAGAAGGATTTTTTAAAGAAAAGTCTCAAGTAGTTATTTTTGCTTAAAATTATGTCATTTGCCCAGATGGAAGGACATGCACTTGTGTATGTTTGGTCCTTAAATCTCTACAGATTCAAAGGATAGCCATTATCCTGAAAACTGAAAGCATTTGGGGAAATTATAACTTGTTTCTTATTCCTTCACTTAAAACTATGTCAATAACTCTAACTTTGAAAGGACATATATTCACATGTATGTTTGGTCCTGTTGACCACTTTTGGTTAAACATGATAGCCATTAACCTGCCAATTAAGAGATATTGGGGTGATTGAATATTAAACTGTTAATATGGGAAATGATAGTACATTGACTACTTAGCCAATCATATAGAATTAATAGGCTAAAAGGACCATAGTATAGTCATTAACATGTATGGTTGCTTTCCCATGATGATGTAAAATCTAAGGTGATATAAACATAATAAATATGCTAATCATTATGTGGAGATACATAGTTGTCTTTGCATGTCTCAAGATAAATCTCTCCAAATGATAGGCAGAAAAGTGATTACCCAGTCATACACAAGCCTGTTGTTATTTGGTCAACCAAAAATGAAACATCTTTAAATATGACAAAGAACATGTGTTAGAAAATTTAAGAAAATATCAAAAACAAGTGGAAGAATGAATAAATCAACCAAAAGTTGATAAATGTTTTAAATATTTTATCAAACAAGAGGGTTACAACAAGAACTACAAAGATGTTGACAAAATCTGTCTCATCTTGAATGAAAGGCCTGTTATTTGAACTGTAAGACCAACGTTCAACCCTTATATATGTTTGAATATCAAAAATACAAAAAGATTCAATAAGTTCTGTCAAACAAAAACAATTTTTGACCAAATACAGGTGGTTGGAGTCAAATTGGGGTGATCTGGGAAAAGCCAAATAAGCTTTGAGAGGAGATTTGAGGCATCATAGCACAGTGTTGACCATTAATGCATTATGCTTCTAAATGAACCTTAATCATATCACCAAAGAAATGAAATTCATGTTAAGTTTATACCTGCTGCTAACCTATCTATGTTGTCATAATAATGCTGAGAATGAAGTATTGAGAAAGCTACTTTGTCAATATGATCCCATTCTTGAGATCTTTTCAGAAAATGGAAGAAACTATTTTGAAGAGAAATATAACTGAAATTTGATCTCTAAATGCACCATTTGCTCTTAAACTATGATCTTTAATGAGAAATGTAAAAAACAAGTGGTTTAAGTAAAAAAGTGTTGCATTTTGCCTTTAATAGGTTGAATATGTAAGTTCGGGTAAGGTTTGATGTTTTATAACCTTTCCGGGCACAAAACAGTTGAATATGTGTGAATATGTTATTTCGGGTAAGGTTTGATGATTTATGACCTTTCCGGGCAAGCTTAGTCATTTTTGACTAAGTTTATGACTTCCGGGCATGCTTTGAAGTGTTTACACTTCCCGGGTAGAGTACACTGTTATACTTATTTCTCGAGCAAGCTTGAAGTCTTGAAATGATTATGTGTTATAGCTAGCTTTTAACAAGAAATTCTTGTTTCGGGCAAGCTTTGCATTTTATATGCTGACTATTAGTTCAAGTAAATTTTGTGAATATAGGATTAGTACACCGAGTAAGCTTTGTGATTTATGTGAATATGTTGTTAGAAAAGGTTAGTTAATCTTTCCGGGCACACATAGATATTATTATTTAAGTTTGTCATGTTCGGGTATGGTTTGACATCTTGAAATCCCTCGGGTAGACTAAACTGTCTAGTCTAGCTATCAAGCATACCTGATGAGTGAATATGTGTATCCTAGTAAGCTTATTGCTAACTTAGGCGCTTCGAGCAAGCTATTTGAAATTCAAACTGTAGCTCACTTAACTGTTTATGTGTTTAATTTCATTCCTAGCATGCTCTGTGATATCTGTGCTTTTGATTTCTTTGAAATTACAAGTGTTTTAGGGCAAACTTTGCTTTACGGGCACACTTTATATTTCGGGTACACTTGTGTTTCCTTAATATACTTGGTGATTTCAAAACTTGACTTTCCGAGTACACTGTCTGCTAGAAGTTCTCTTCCGTGCACACTTTGAATTCAAGGAAGGTTTTTCGGGTATACTTTGCACAAGACTGTTGTTCAGCACACTATACATCAGAAAGGTTACTCAGGCACACTATGCTTCCAAGTATACTAGAGTGAATATGTTTCTTAGTAAGATTGATTGATTATGATCATTATTCCTTTAGGGTTTATGCTAGTTTAAGTCAATTAACTTGAATTCAAGAAATATATAAGGGGATCTTAATTGATTCTTAGTAAGATTGATTATTTGATATTTCATACTTGATTATTTGCCTTGTGATTAATTTCTCAAGAAATCTGGTATTTCGGGTAAGCTTTCTTCAAAAGTGTCTTGACTTTAAATTACTTGGTTTAACCAAGCAAGGTTTGATGTTTTCATTATTCGGGTAAGCTTTGTGTAAGTTGAAGTATACCGAGTAGACTATAGTTATATGTTAAAATTTTCTGAGTAAGGTTTACTAAAAGGGTAAAGAAATGTTTTAATATATCAAGTGGATAATGTTACTGTATGACAGCTAATAACTCACTAAACGACAAAAAGCATTTAAAACCCACTCTCAAAAGGTATATAAGAGGGAGTTAGGCAAAATTTTCAACATTACTTTTCCCTCTCTCTCCTTCCACTGCAACTGCTTACTCGCAAAGAAACCTAAACCGACTTATCACATTCATCTTTAATCCAAACCCTAACTTGAATTAGCCCTCTAAGTCCGACTCGGTAAGCATTAGTAATATGTCTTCCGATCACCATTAGACTATAATGGGCTTTAATTATGTATTTGATTACTAATGCTCTGTTTATGTGTTTAGGTTACAAATTTGTCGAAGAACTGGTTCTTGATGATTTTCTCTCTCATTCTTCTTCATTTTTATACCATGAAATTATCTAAAGTAATGAACTTTATGACTAATTTTACTTTGAATATGTTTGATTGTGATGTTCAGATATGGCAGAAGAAGAACAAACCAAATACTTCTTCGAGAAGAAGCACAATATGTGTGCACTTTTACAAGTCACACCTGACAACGAGCCGATGGAAAGAATGATTACATTGATGGCTCGGTCAAATGTCAGCTTTGCCTTCACTGAAAATCCTGTCATCTACAGAAATCATTCACTGGATTTCTGGAGATCTGCGGAACTTGTTGAAGATATCAATGGGAAAAGAATTGAAGTATCTGTTGCTGGACATGAGATACATGTGACAGAAAGGATGATCAGAAGATGTTTACGGTTGAATGATGATGATCATAATCATATTAATTTCAACACTAATCACCTGATGAGGATCTTTGAAGAGACAATGGGTTATCAGGGAACTGTACATGATGGGTAGTTTCAAAAGGGGATGTTTCCAATGCTATATAGATTCCTCATTCACCACATGATACAGGGGTTTGCTCCAAGGAAAGGATCATGGACCTTGATGAGTTGTGATCTAGCAAATGCCACTGTTGGAATCATTTATGATTTGCCATTTAATTTCTCAAAGATGATCTTTGAGGGATTAATTTCAAACTTGAAGAAGGCAGAGAAGGATAGGTTTTTTAAATACCCAAGGTTCTTACAGATAATCTTCAACAGAGAATTGCAAGATCTACCCACTATTGGCATAACCCACCTGCTGTAAAATCCAGACACTTATAAGAGAATTAAGAATCCAGGTGCTGCTAACAGATTCAATTCTGAAGCTTCATTTAAAATTCTGCCATGGTTGTTGGATCATAATTTGGAAATAATGCCAGTGCCTGAGTTAAGCTCAGAGGAGGAATGAGGAGATGATGATGAGAGTGATGATGATGATTCTGATAATGGAGATGATGATGTAGATGGAGATGAAGGAGGAGCTGGAGTAGCTATGGATATTGTTGCACCTGATCAGGGGAAGCAATTTGAGCAAATAGAACAACCTATTCCAACACCACCACAGTCACCACCACACATTGACCAACCAATTATACCATCATCAACACATACATCTCCACCACCACAAACACCACCAACATCAAGCCCAATTCATACTGATCCATTCATTTCAAGCCCACCTCATACACAATCACCACCACCATCCATTTTCCAAACTCACACCACAGAACAACCTGAGTTTGAACCTTTTTCTACATCACCACCTACAACCTCACATACAGACACATTTCAAAGAAATCTGGACTTAATGATAGAAAATGCTGAGTTGAGAAGAAGAATTGAATAGGTGACTAATGAAAATGTGATGCTGTTAGAGAAGTTGGTACAAGCAAACTTAAGAATTCAAGCCCTGGTGCAGGAGATTGAGAAGTCCTCAGCTGCCCCAAAACAGGGGGAGAATGACTATATGCCAACTGTCTCTGGTGTGAATGTTGAAGAAACTGTAACAGTTGTGGAAACTGCAGACAGTTTAAAATTGATTATGATTGATTATGATGATGGAGAGTAAAGCAGTGAGGAGAGGAGGATTGAGGATGATGAGTATGATGGTGATAGATCAGATGTGGAAGAACAGGACTATGATTACAATGAAGAAATAAGTGATGAAGAAAATGTTGAGAAAGTGGATGAGATTGAAAAGACAAATGTTGAGGAAAATGTAGCTGTTACTGATATAGCAACTGATGTCTTAATTGACATTCAAACTGGAGTTGAGACTGAAGTGTTGAATGAAGGGAATACTGCTGCTGAGGAGCTCATCACTCATACTGAACAACCTGAAAGCTCCAAGAGGGTAGAGTATGACCCTGAGTTAGAGGCACTTGAAAAAGAGATTGATGACTATGTACAGTCTGAAGATGAAGAGGATGTAAGGAGAAGAATTGATAAGGGAAAAGCAAAAGTCACTGAAGAAGAGCCTGTAAAGGCATATCCTGAAAATGATGTACTATTTAAAGATGATGCTATTGCTGCTACTGATGCCTTAAGAGAACAAGAGAATATCTTAGGAGAAACAAGGGATATGGAGATACTCGCTCAATCCATGACTCCTGAAAAAATGGTAGAACAGGAGATCTTGATCAAACAAGCCAAACTTGCAAAAGAAATTATTGATGATGTGGCTGATCAAGAAGCAATTGAAACATTGATTAATTTGAGCAGAGTTGAGGAAGCTGACAACTCTTTGGCTTTGGTGGTTAGCAAGTTTCAACCACATAGCCTACCTGAGAATGAATTTGAAGAAATGCCTCAAAAGGAACCTGAAAGGGAACCTGAAAGGCCAACTGGTGAATCAGTAGAAGAAATGATGGCAAATATCACCAGAATCAGGATGGAAAGAGCCAAAATGTTTGAGCAAGTATATACAAGAAAAAGAAAATTTGATGAACAGAAAATGGATGATGAGAGAAAAACAAAGATAGGGAAATGGGACGAAAAGAACAAATGTTATGTTGAGACTCCTGATGATGAAGGTGATAATGAAGCTAGCCCTATCAGGGCAATCCCATTGCAGACACTACAACCAGGACAACAAATTCCAGGTCTTCCTAATGTGCCAGTCAGAAGTGAACCAGATCATCCACCCTCTGATGAACCAAAGATTGATGCTATGAATGACTTAACTGAAGGAGAGGATGAGTCTAAGGATTCTGATGATGATAATGATGATCCTAAGAATGATCAAGGGAAGAGTGTCAAAGCTACCAATGTTGTGTCCCCACAAGTTGTATTGACTGATGAACAGAGGGCAAACATTGAGTTGAGTATGAGAGAAGCTAAAAGGAATAATCCATTGGTTGTAAAAACGAGAAGATATGGCATAAGTTTTGAATCTTTGGCTGATCTTGATGATGATCAGTTGCAAAGGAGACTTGATAAAGAGAGAGATGTTTTGAAGAAAAAGATGGAAGAGAAAAACAGAGAAAGTCAGAAATTCAGGGAATATCTCAGAAGGCACAACTATTCAGAGAAAGATCTGTTTCACTTCAACTTTGACAAACTTCAAGATCTGTATAACAGTGAGAGGGAAAAGGTAATTGAGAAATGTGTTAAAGAAAATGAAAAACTTGAGAAGAATGAATCTTTGAAGAAAAAGTTTGGAGGTATGTGTGGATATTTGCTGGAAAGAGGTATGAAACCTGAAATTGTTGAAAACTTGTCAAGAGAATCAGTGGTAGACCAGTACAATAAGTTGAAATGAAAAGAAAAGCTGAAAAGGGCTCAAATTGAAAAGTCTACCAAACTGTCTGAACCAACTGATGAACCTCAAGCTAAGAAAAGAAGAATTTAAAACATGAGGGAGAAATTAAAGGAACAAGTCAGAACTATTGAAACATCCATCCCAAAGGAACCAAATTATGAACCTGGACATGAAAGAATAATTCTTTGGGAAAATGAAGAAATGATAAATATTTTGAGGAACATTATGATAAATCAAAGGGGAATGAGTGAAGCAGACTTCAATGTCTTGGAAAAGATAGATTTAAAAAGAACTTTTCTACATTCAGAAGGCAGAGTGGATGAAGGCTCTAAGAGAAGGGGAAAACCCCAGAAGCTTTATAGATGGAAGATTTATACATGCAGGATTGTCTAACAATCCTGGTATAGAAAAGATGATGCTTCTTCTAATAGACCTGGCAGGACAAGATATTGTTGAATTGGCCAACCTCCCACCTGAGATGGTAACTTCAATCTACATAAAAACTTTCAATTTGGGGCCTAGCAAACCAAAGAAGTCCACTCCATTCAGGCCACCAATTTCAAGAAGGTATCCACAAGGGGGAAGAGGTGAATCTAGTAGATCTATGCAAGAAAGGACAACAAGACCACAATCCAATGTGGATCTTCCAAGAGAACTCTACTTTGATTCTGTTACTGAATTGCTAAAAGTAATTATAGAAAGCCGATCGTTGAGAGACATAGTTGTGAGGAGTGACTTCTATGAATACACTCAAGAACAACTAGAAAGAGGCCAGACTCAACTTGTATGATTACCGAAACAGAAGTAGGATGGCTGGAAGACAGATGAATAATCTATCAAAGTTCTTACTGGATGAAGCTAAGAAGGGATTCCCATTCCTAAGTCAAAAGAGAAGTTGGAAAGTGATTCAGCTACACATGTCAAAGGGGACAGAAAAATTGAAAAGAATGGACATTGCTGAGAGAGATTTTGTGATGAATGTCAGAGATAGGAATCCACTGTCAAATATGAACACATGCATAAGTCTTGAAAGAAGAATGACACGGCCCAACTACACAATGCAAAGGAATGGTATCATTGCTGAAATAGAATACAAAGAAAATGCTGGTCACTATGTACTAAAAAATTCTGATGGAAAAGTTCAGGTTATAATCAAGAAAGATGCACATTTGACCTACTTGCACAATGAAGAATTGATGGATATAAGATATTTGGTGATTCCAGAAGGGCACATTCACTACCAAATTCTCAATGTTTTTAGGGAAAGAGCTTCATTTGTAATGGCAATGAGAAGACAAGCTGCCTACAATGAATGGAAAAGACAAAATTCCTAGATTAGGATTTGTGATGTAATGTTTTCGGACAGCTTTTGAATATGTAATTTTTTTTATGTTATTTGAATATGTAAATTTGACTTTGAATTTGATGTGTATTTTTGACTAAGTGTAAGTAACCTTAGAAAGGGTTTGGGTCAGCTGAGGTGTTCCAATCTAGGGGGAGATTGTTGAGTCAAACAATTGACCTAAGGGGGAGATTGTTGAGTCAAAGATTTGACCAAGATGAAGTACATGAAAGATTGGAATCTTCTCAACCTCCTCAGAATTCGCTAAGTATGGATCCGGGCACACCTTAAACATCCGAGCAAGGTTTTACTTAGCCGGGTACGATATTTTGTCTTTCGGGCAAGGTTATCTTCAAGAAGTCTTCTTTGGTGGATATCCAAGCAGGGTTTGCAAATTAGTGTATTACCGGGCAAGGTTCACTAGTTTATGTAAATCCGGGCAAGTTTCAAATTATCAAGCAAGTCTGTTTTTCATAGCCAAGTAAGTTCACTCCCGAGTAAGCTTTTGGCTAACCAAGTCCATGAAGCCAAGTGATTGGAAGACCGGGCAAGGTATTCATTAATAATAATGGTCCGAACATGCTTGATGATTGAAATGAATATCTTTAAGTAATATCGAGCAAGGTTCAACTCAAGCAAATGAACAGTACTCCCGAGTACACTTTGCTAATAAGTTATGTTATAGCAAGGAGTTGAAATGGACCACTGAAGAACAAGGTTGCTCGTAAGAGTTTGTCGGGCAAAGCTGGGAAAGTCAAGAAGATTGAAGTCTACTCGGTGAGTATTTTACTTGTTAAAATACTCTTCAAGTAAAGTCTACCCGGAAACTGATCCGAGCACACTTCTATGTTACCAAGTGCTGAAGGATGGCAGAGTACACAGCGTACTCGGAGAATGAAGATTAATGCAAAGCCTACCCGGAAGACTTGTTTTACACTTATAATATTACCTGATTATGCAATTTGAATATGTATTTTCGTTTGGGGTTTCTAGAAGGAATGACAGCTGTCCTAGGGTGGCAGGCCTATAAATAGAATGTTTTAGGGCACACCGCCTAAGACGGAAGACAGATAAGGACACGAAAGACAGACACATTAATTAAGAAAGGAATATTGTGTGTGTGACGGCTGTCCTAGGATACATACGGATAAACCTTCCTTCAAGAAACCCTAAATCGATTATCCAATTTGTATGATAAATATTATATGAATGGAAATCTTTTGAGTGAACCTTGTTTGTGTTGGTTACCTTGAATATTGATTAAGCAACCGTATGTTTGTTATTGATTCCGCCTTTAACAAACGGTCATCTTTCTAAATTTAGCAACTCGTCATTAACTCCCTTGTCGACATATCTATTTGTGTGAGTTATGACATGATTAAGTAAGATCCAGCTGAAATCGAGGGACCAAACATCATCAAGGCAACCTCCTCATTATCAGGCGTAATCTGCAACAAGGCACACATATTGTGCTTGTGTTTAAACGAATATCTTGGATTTTCTTGATTAGCCATATCTGAACACACAAACAACATATTCAAAGAAGAAATTAGTGCTAAAGTTCACAGCTTTAAGTAATATCAAGTTATAATTTTGAAGAAGAATAAAATAAATTTCATTAAGAACCTGATCTTCGACAAGTTTATAACCTACTCACAAAACAGAGAGTTAGTAATCATGAGTAATGAAAGCCCATTATCACATAATCGTGGTCAGAAAACACTTAATTGATGCTTACCGAGTCGGATTGTGAGGGCTGACTAATTAGGGTTAGGATTATTGATGAATGCGATAAGTCGGTTTGTGTACTGAAACGAGAGGGAAAGTGGAACGAGAGAGAGAAATGAAGTGTGAAAAATTTCTCTAACTCCCTCTCTTATACCTTTTTGAAAGTGGGTTTTAAATGTTTTTTGTCATTTTGTGAATTAATAGCTGTCATACAGTAACATATTATCCATTAAAAATATTAACACTTAAAACCTTACTCGATAAATCACATATAGGAGTCAATTAAGAGTCCCAAAATAATCATATTTCTAATTTTCTACCTTGCTCGAATGTCTGATTAACTCAGACCTTACTCGAAAATGAATAAACAGTTAGCAAATAATCAGTTACACATAGTGTGCCCGAGGCACTGTTCAACAAGAAAAGTGTGCTAAAGTTATGTTCTAGACACAAAGTGTACTCGTAGCAGAAGTTTGAATAATTACAATGTTAAGAGAACACTTGAGGGTTTCAAGGTGTGCTCGAAACATAAAGTATGGCCGGTAAACTAGGATTGCCCGTAAACACTTGTAATTTCAAAGAAACATATTCATATCCACATAATCATTAAGTGTGCTTGAGTTTAACTTTTACTCGTAGACAAATTCAAGCATACACTTAAAATCACAAAGCTTGCTAGAATTAATTCAAACAGTCAACAATCACAAAAGTGTGCTAGATTGTTTAAAAACATTAAAGCTTGCTAGAAGTAACATTTGGTCACAAAGATTGCTCGACTAACAACCTATAAAATACTTAAGTTTGCTAGAAAGTTTAAAGTTCACAAATCTTGCTAGTGAATAGTAACATATCAAATAGCTTTCTAGTAAACAGTTGTATTTCTAAACAAATTGGTAAGGTCTGCTAGGCAATACAAACTAAATAAAAGCATGCTAGAATCATCATACTCAGCATTTAAGACGCAAAGCTTGCTAGAAACAAGTCAAATATCTTACAAAATAGTTAAGTGTGCTAGAAAAACTTGAACTTGTTAAAGCTTGTTGTTCACACATAATCATATATCAAGCCTGCTCCAAAGAGTGAAATTTAAGATAAAATAGTAAACTCTACCCGAAAGTATAAAAACTTCAAAGTATGCTCGATATGGATAAACTTCTAAGTATGCTCAGAAAGGTTATAAAACATCAAACCTTATCCGAAAATACATATTCAACCTTTTTGAAGGCAAAATGCAACACTTGTTGACTTAAACCAAATATCAACCATATTTTTCATTAAAGATCATTGTTTAAGAGCAAATGGTGCATTTAGAGATCAAATTTCACACATGTTTCCTTTCAAAACAGTTTCCTTCTTTTTCAAAAAAGATCCCAAGTATGGGATCATATTGACTAAGTAGCTTTCTCAATACTTCATTCTAGCATTATTATGACAGTATAGACAGGTTAACATCAGGTCTAGACTTAGCATGAATTTCATTTCCTTGGTGATATGATTAATGTTCAATTATGATGCATAATACTTAATGACACATTGTTTTCTGATGCTCCATATCTATTCTAAAGGCTTATTTGGCTTTCTCCAGATCACCCCGATTTGACTTTGACCCCCCTGGAATTGGTTTAAAACTTTTAATGACAGAACTTACATTTTTTTTTTTAACTATGAGCATATAACAACATTGTGTTGTTTATAATTTACTTTTTGCTCAGCATTTGTTCTTTGTCATTTTCATTTAAATACATCATTTTGGGGGCCAAATACCAACGGGCTCGTGTATGACTGGATAATCACTTTTCTGCCTATCATTCAGAAACATTTAACTTGGAACATGCATAGACAACAATGTAACTCCACATAAAGCTTAGTAGTTTCTTTATGTTTATATCACCTTATATTTTACACATCATGTGAAAGCAACCATACATGTCAATGACTGTACTAAGTGCCTTTTTAGCCTATTAAATCCATATGATTGGCTAAGTAGTCAATGTACTAACATTTCCCGTTTTAATAGATTCAATCACCCCAAGTACTTTAGCTTCCAGGTTAATGGCTATCCTGTCTGTCTACAGGTAGACAGTAGGACCAAACATATAAATAAATACATGTCCTTTTGGCATAGAGTCTATGGCATAATTTTAAGTGAAAGAATTAAATATAATTGCCCCAAATGCTTTCAGTCTTTGGACTAAAGGCTATCCTTACAAATCTACAAGTAGATGACAGGACCAAACATATACAAGTATATGCTCCTCAGACTTAGGCAAATGACATAAGTTTCAGCAAAAGTAATTATATTGAGACTTTCCATTGAAAATCCTTTTAAGCTTCTTTAAAGCTTGAACTGAATACTATTATCATATCTCTACACCATTAAAACATTTTCTTGTGATTTCAAAAAAAATGTTTTGATCAAAAGTTTTCTTAGCAGTTTCAATTTAGCATAACATCTTGATTCAAAAACACATTTTGACACAAAGACAAGCAAACATATTCAAATATTAACCATAAATGACGTTATCAAAATAAGCAGACATTACTGAGATGCATAGTCTATCCTATCCAAATAACATCATCTGATTAGATAACACACATAATCAAACACTTAATAAAGATATCATATAAGCATGCATAATCAAGTATTTCACTTCAGAATCACTTATCATGACATAACACACATATCCACTGATAAACAAGCATAGGCATCATGGATACCTAGTTTTGCAGAGATAGTCAATTAAGCACATATCAGTTAACATCAAAAGTATCATATTCAAACAAATACACACCAATAGCATTCACTAAGACTTTGAAAAAAGGTAGTCAGTTTGCTCAACAAGCACACATCATGAATCAGACTTCATTAGAGTTGATCATTCCCAGGGCTTTCAGAAGAAAGTTGAACCTGGTTCTAACAAGTGGTTTCGTGAATAGGTCAGCCAAATTATCACTTTTATCAACTCTTTTTACTTCAGTTAAACCTTTTTCACTACAGTTGTCACACCCGGCCCTGAGCGGCGGAAACAGCCGGGCGCGCGCGAGTGGGGATTGATAATTAAGCACGGGCCATTGCAAACATTCAAAGATTTTCATTGCGCATGAAATGTTTAATACAAATACATTACATTGTTTAAAAATTACATAAAAACATCCAAGTATAAAAACTGTTGAAGATTTCCACGCCATATCCCCTTGCGCGGCGGGAACAACCACGCGCATCGAAGGGATAGAACTAAAATCTTCCAAAAAGCTAGTTTTAGATGTTCAGCGTGAGGTGCTCTAAGTGTGACTCCATGCGCTACCTAGTTATCTCCTGAAAGACACGTAAAGCATTTGAATCAGTATAAACTGAGTGAGTTCACAAGTTTTAGTAACTTGATAAATCGTATTGCATCATAATCTTGATACAAATCATTCTGAAACATAATTCTGATAGCATCATTAAAACACATGCTTGGTAAAACATAGTTCTATCAACATATTCTGATAAAATCGTTCCGCGGGTTACGCGCGAACATTTCTGGGAACTGTGCTCGTCTATGCAAAGTGGCGCTGCCACTACGAGCTAAAATAAGTAATACCGTCCCGCGGGTTACGCGGCGAACGTTTCAGGAAAATGTGCTCGTCCATGCAAAGTGGCGCTGCCACTACGAGCTAATCAATAATTCCGTCCCGCGGGTTACGCGCGGACGTTGTGCCGGAAAACAAGGCGCTCGTCCATGCAAAGAGGTGCGACCCCTACGAGCGGGCTCAAACCCATAGTACTGCCCCATGACCATACTAGGCACTCGTCCATGCAAAGAGGTGCGACCCCTACGAGTGGGTGGATCAAACCAGCAGTCCCTACCCTTAGAGTTCCAATGGTAAAGTGATCACTTACTCGAGTTCTAGCGCACATACATAGAAAACCTTAGATAACCGTTCGCATTGCTCATCATGAAATATAATTTAAACACATAATCGCTTGCATAGCTTGTAAGTATACCATGATAAAACATTATTTAAGTACGTGTCCCTCGCCCTGAAAACAGTTTAAAAACAGTGAAAACAGTGAAAATAGGGGCTGTGAGACTCACCTGTGGTTCTTGTTAAGGGATTAATCGAGATTCGGGTTTTCTTGGTGTTGGCCTCGGAATCGAAGGTCTAGTAACAGGATCGGAAATGAAAACAACGGATGCTTGGGAGAGGATTAGTGCAAGTTTGCAGTTCTTTGAAGTGTGTTTTGGGTGATAATTTAGGTTACATATTTATAGGCAAACTCAAGGGAACACAATCCCTTGCTTTAGGGGATTGTAATCTTTTCATATCTAGGGGTAATGATGATAAAGTATGGAAATTATTATTATTTATTTAAAAGTGGAGTAGTGGATAAAAGATTTTGATTTTGATTTGGTCAGGACATGCAGGTCTGGGGTTGGTGAGAATAGGGTGGCTGACAGTTGACTTTTCGTGTTACAGTGTGCTTTTTCAGGTACTTTTGTCAGTGTACAGTAAAAAGTGGAAAATCTCTGAAACACGCTACTGTTTCCTTTTGGGCGGGAGTAATCTCCTTACGTCTGGAGAATAGACTAAGTGTTCCGTGCGTATCACTTTGTGCGAATAGCTTTCTGCGTGAAGGACATTTCTTTGCTGCGGGTAGGTGCGTAACCTTCTCGCAGTTAGGGACATTGAGTTTCATTTGTAGATTCTCCAGGTGGTCTTGGTATTTCAACATAGTGATCAGTTATGTTGAAGTCAATTCCATCTTGGAGCTTCAGACAAACTAGCTCTCAATGTTCCCGCCATGCGGGGAGGTTAGTTCCCTTCCGCACGCGCATAAACGATTTAGGATGCACCCGCCTTAGCATCATGCGTGACGGTCAACCCATTAAACAACATAACGTTAAGGTACATGAAAACATAAAGCCAAAACATTCGCGCATGGCGCATATAACATATGCCCACGCTGGTTCTTAACATGGTGCGCTCGCGCAGGGCGCACATAATATGCCCGCGCTGACTAACATGGCGCGCTCGCGCAGGGCGTAGATAACAAATGCACGCGCTGACTAACATGGCGCGCTCGCGCAGGGCGCACATAACATAATTACCTAATATTTAGGTTGATTACTTGGTTTAAGGGATTGGGAATTTACCGGGTGTCACATTCTCTCCCTGTTAAGCGAATTTCGTCCCGAAATTTAGGAGACGTTGCTGGCAGAAGCCATGCTCTGAAAGAGGTGTGGGTATTTCATGCGCATCTGGTCTTCTCTTTCCCAAGTGAATTCAGGCCCACGCCTCGAGTTCCATTGAACCTTTACTAACTTGATTCTTCTTCTGCGTAACTTTTGTTCTTTCCAATCGGTTAAGGCTATAGGCTCTTCTACGAAGTGCAGTTGTTTGTCGATGTGAACCTTTTCCAACGGTAAAATCAACGTTTCATCAGATAAACACTTTTTGAGGTTGGACACATGAAACGTATCATGAACTCCACTGAGTTCGGCGGGGTAAACGGAGTTTATAAGCAACCGGACCGATCCTTTCCAGGATCTCAAATGGTCCGATGAAGCGCGGATTCAACTTTCCTCGCTTGCCGAAACGGGGGACTCCTTTCCATGGAGAGACTTTCAAAAGTACTTTATCCCCTACTTGAAATTCCAATGGTTTCCTTCGCACATCTGCGTAGCTCTTCTGTCTATCGCGCGCTGTCTTAAGGCGATCCCTTATCTGAAAAATCTTGTCTGTTGTTTCTTGGATCAATTCTGGACCAGTCATTTGCTTGTCACCCACTTCAGCCCAGCACAGTGGGGATCTACACTTGCGCCCATACAAAGCTTCGAACGGCGCAGCCTTGATACTTGTGTGATAACTGTTGTTGTAAGAAAATTCAACCAATGGGAGATGAGTATCCCAGCTACCACCGAAATCGATTGCGCACAGCGCGCAGCATATCTTCCAATGTCTGGATTGTTCGCTCGCTTTGTCCATCTGTTTGGGGATGATATGCCGTACTCATGTCAAGACGAGTACCTAAAGCCCCTTGTAACGATCTCCAAAATCTTGAGGTGAACCGACTATCTCTATCAGAAATGATGGACACTGGGACTCCATGTTTTGAAACTACTTCTCGAATATACAATCGGGCTAACTTTTCCATCTTATCGGTTTCCTTGATCGGTAGGAAGTCCGCTGACTTGGTTAGCCGATCTACAATAACCCAGATCGTGTCATAACCCCCAGGTGTCCTTGGCAGTTTGGTGATGAAGTCCATAGAGATTTGTTCCCACTTCCACATGGGAATTTCTGGCTGCTGAAGCAACCCTGATGGTTTCTGGTATTCAGCCTTCACCTTCGAACACGTCAGGCATTTACTGACATACGTCGCGATGGCGCCTTTAAGATTGGGCCACCAATACAGCACTTTAACATCTTGGTACATCTTGTCTGCGCCAGGATGTACGGAATACCGTGTCTTGTGAGCTTCGTTTAGTACTTGCTCGCGCAATCCTCCCTTGAGAGGGACCCATATGCGGTTAGCGAAATATAGATTGCCTCTTTAAGTTCCAAACTCTTAGTCATACCCCCAAGGCATTCGTTTTTAACAAACTCTGGTTTCAAGGCTTCTTGCTGAGCGTCTCGGATGCGGGTAGATAGATCTGTGTGAATGGTCAACCTTAGAGCCTTGACTCGTAGCGTTTTTATTCGCTCCTTCCTACTTAGCGCGTCTGCTACCACATTCGCCTTTCCAGGGTGGTACTTAATTTTACAATCATAATCATTCAACAACTCCACCCATCTTCGTTGCCTCATGTTTAAATCCTTTTGATCAAATATATGTTGAAGGCTCTTGTGATCCGTAAAGATTATACACTTTGTACCATAGAGGTAATGGCGCCAAATCTTTAGCGCGAAGACAACCGCTCCAAGTTCCAGATCATGCGTTGTGTAGTTCTTTTCATTGGTCTTGAGTTGGCGCGAGGCATACGCTATGACTTTGTCTCGCTGCATAAGGACACATCCAAGTCCCTGATGTGAAGCGTCGCAGTAAACAACGATGTCATCCGTCCCCTCGGGCAAAGACAAAATTGGCGCACTACATAACTTCTGTTTCAACATTTGAAACGCTGCTTCCTGACTTTCGCCCCAAACAAACTTCTTGTCTTTCTGAGTTAGCGCGGTCAGAGGTAGGGCTATCTTGGAGAAGTTCTCAATGAAGCGTCGATAGTAGCCAGCTAGTCCTAGGAATTGCCTCACCTCAGTTGGGGTTTTTGGCGCTTCCCAGTTTTCGATGGCCTTGACTTTGGAAGGATCAACGTGTATTCCTTTCTCGTTTACAACGTGACCGAGAAAGTGAACTTCTCTAAGCCAAAACTCGCACTTGGAAAACTTCGCATACAACTTTTCTTTCCTTAACAATTCCAAAATCAATCTCAGGTGTTGCTCATGCTCGGCCTTGGTCCGAGAGTAAATCAGAATATCATCTATAAATACAATCACAAACTTGTCCAAGTATGGTTTGCACACGCGGTTCATCAGATCCATGAATACAGCCGGCGCATTAGTTAGCCCGAAAGGCATCACTAAGAACTCATAATGGCCGTATCTAGTTCGGAAGGCTGTTTTCGGCACATCTTCCTCATGGACCCTAAGTTGGTGGTATCCTGACCGTAGATCTATCTTCGAATAATAACTGGATCCCTGCAACTGGTCAAATAAGTCGTCAATCCTCGGTAAGGGGTACCGATTTTTGACTGTCAGCTTGTTCAGTTCCCTGTAGTCAATACACATCCGGAAGGAACCATCCTTCTTAACAAACAGTACTGGAGCTCCCCAAGGTGAAAAGCTTGGGCGTATGAAACCCTTATCCAATAGTTCCTGTAACTGATTGGATAGCTCTTGCATCTCAGATGGAGCTAGTCGATAAGGCGCTCGAGCTACTGGCGCAGCTCCTGGGACTAAATCAATACGAAATTCGACTTGTCGCGGCGGCGGTAATCCGGGAAAATCTTCAGGAAAAACTTCTGGAAATTCGCGCACTACTGGTAAGTCTTCAATTCTTCGCTCATCTCCTTTCTTCTCTACTACATGCGCCAGGAAGGCGTAGCACCCTTTCCTTAGGCACTTACGCGAATTTAGGCACGAAATCAGTTTCGTCGCAACTCCCCTTCTTTCCCCTTGAATTACCAAGGTTTCTCCGTTCAACAGTGGGATCCGAACCTGCTTCTCATGGCAAATAACTTCCGCGCGGTTCTCGACTAACCAATCCATACCTACCACAATGTCAAAACTTCCCAAGTCTATTGGCAACAAATTAATATTGAACCCGTGACCTCCCATGACTATTACACATTGTTCAGTTCTTTCGTTCGCGCATAACTGCCTACCATTGGCTAGTTCTATAGTATAAGGCGTGTCTAGCCTACTGGTTGCTAGGCCTAGGGAGTCTTTAAACTCAGCGGATATAAAACTTAGGTCAGCGCCAGTATCAAATAAGACAGATGCAAAATGTCCGTTAAGCAAAAACGTACCGGTTACCACATTCGGCTCTTCTTTAGCTTCGCCTGCGCCGATCACAAAAGCTCTCCCGCGAGCTTGGTTTCCCTTTTGCGGGCAATCCCGACTAAAATGCCCTGGCTTCCCGCATGCGTAGCAGTTGTCGCTTGCTCCAGCTTCTCTGACACGGCAATTCATCGTCTTGTGCCCTGGTCTGCCACATTTGGCGCATTCGATTCTTGCGCATTCACCCTCGTGGTGATACTTGCATTTGTTGCACCATGGGCGAGGCCCGTTGTATCCTTTCCTTGATGGCTCCGCGGCTTGGATCGCGTAAACCCTTGAGCTCTCCTGCTTCTTGGACGGTGGCTGCTTGGAGTCGGACCCTCGGTGGTGAGGGTTCCATTTCCTCTTGGAGTCAGAGGTTCGCTGCTCGTTTCCGCGCGTAGTCAACATACCCGCACGGACCGTATCCCTTGTAAGGGTGATGGCCCGCGCTACCGCCTCATCAAAGGTTGGAGGCGCTGCGGCGTTGAGCGGAACCCTAACAACAGGAGGTAACCCAAAAATATACCTCTCGATCTTCTTTTCCTCCGTGTTTGCCATGTCTGGCACCAACTGGCAAAGCTCGTTGAACCGGTTGTTGTAGGCGTCGATATCCGTTCCTACCATGGTGTGGTTCCAGAATTCCTGTTGTAGACTCTGGATTTCTGCGCGAGAGCAGAACTTTCTCATCATCATTTCCTTCAGTTCCTCCCAGGTCTTGTGGAGAGCAACTTCTCGCCCCAATGTTTTCGTTTGAAGCTTCCACCAAGACGAAGCTGCCTCTTGGAACATGCAGGTCGCGTAAAGGACCTTCTGGTTCTCACTACATCCGCTAATGGAGAGAACTGTCTCCATCTTGTCAATCCAGTTGTAGAGCCCAATGGCCCCTTCGGTACCCTTGAATGGCCAAGGCTTACAGGCCATGAATGTCTTGTAGGAGCATCCTTTGTCCAAGGCTCCTGATTCGGGTTCTGGGATCTCATTCAGACGACCCTGACTTGATTCGGCCTTGCTGGCCTCATGTGTCGCGATCGCTTGCGCGATTATTTCCGCGAGTTCCTCGGGTGTCATGGTAATTCCCTTGGCTTTAGTTGGAGGCATTCTCGCTTTAAAAGAGTGAAAACATATCAATCTTAGCGCATGTATTCTGAGCACTTAATGTTTTTCTTTATTTACTAGACACTGTGTGACCCGTGTTCCTAAGTGTGTGTATAGTTTCTTTTGAAAATATTTCATGCGATTTCCCCCAACGGTTATAGTCTAGGTTAAAACTTCTTTTCCTAGTTCGCTATAACCAGTGCTCTGATACCAATCTGTCACACCCGGCCCTGAGCGGCGGAAACAGCCGGGCGCGCGCGAGTGGGGATTGATAATTAAGCACGGGCCATTGCAAACATTCAAAGATTTTCATTGCGCATGAAATGTTTAATACAAATACATTACATTGTTTAAAAATTACATAAAAACATCCAAGTATAAAAACTGTTGAAGATTTCCACGCCATATCCCCTTGCGCGGCGGGAACAACCACGCGCATCGAAGGGATAGAACTAAAATCTTCCAAAAAGCTAGTTTTAGATGTTCAGCGTGAGGTGCTCTAAGTGTGACTCCATGCGCTACCTAGTTATCTCCTGAAAGACACGTAAAGCATTTGAATCAGTATAAACTGAGTGAGTTCACAAGTTTTAGTAACTTGATAAATCGTATTGCATCATAATCTTGATACAAATCATTCTGAAACATAATTCTGATAGCATCATTAAAACACATGCTTGGTAAAACATAGTTCTATCAACATATTCTGATAAAATCGTTCCGCGGGTTACGCGCGAACATTTCTGGGAACTGTGCTCGTCTATGCAAAGTGGCGCTGCCACTACGAGCTAAAATAAGTAATACCGTCCCGCGGGTTACGCGCGAACGTTTCAGGAAAATGTGCTCGTCTATGCAAAGTGGCGCTGCCACTACGAGCTAATCAATAATTCCGTCCCGCGGGTTACGCGCGGACGTTGTGCCGGAAAACAAGGCGCTCGTCCATGCAAAGAGGCGCGACCCCTACGAGCGGGCTCAAACCCATAGTACTGCCCCATGACCATACTAGGCACTCGTCCATGCAAAGAGGTGCGACCCCTACGAGTGGGTGGATCAAACCAGCAGTCCCTACCCTTAGAGTTCCAATGGTAAAGTGATCACTTACTCGAGTTCTAGCGCACATACATCGAAAACCTTAGATAACCGTTCGCATTGCTCATCATGAAATATATTTTAAACACATAATCGCTTGCATAGCTTGTAAGTATACCATGATAAAACATTATTTAAGTACGTGTCCCTCGCCCTGAAAACAGTTTAAAAACAGTGAAAACAGTGAAAATAGGGGCTGTGAGACTCACCTGTGGTTCTTGTTAAGGGATTAATCGAGATTCGGGTTTTCTTGGTGTTGGCCTCGGAATCGAAGGTCTAGTAACAGGATCGGAAATGAAAACAACGGATGCTTGGGAGAGGATTAGTGCAAGTTTGCAGTTCTTTGAAGTGTGTTTTGGGTGATAATTTAGGTTACATATTTATAGGCAAACTCAAGGGAACACAATCCCTTGCTTTAGGGGATTGTAATCTTTTCATATCTAGGGGTAATGATGATAAAGTATGGAAATTATTATTATTTATTTAAAAGTGGAGTAGTGGATAAAAGATTTTGATTTTGATTTGGTCAGGACATGCAGGTCTGGGGTTGGTGAGAATAGGGTGGCTGACAGTTGACTTTTCGTGTTACAGTGTGCTTTTTCAGGTACTTTTGTCAGTGTACAGTAAAAAGTGGAAAATCTCTGAAACACGCTACTGTTTCCTTTTGGGCGGGAGTAATCTCCTTACGTCTGGAGAATAGACTAAGTGTTCCGTGCGTATCACTTTGTGTGCATAGCTTGCTGCGTGAAGGACATTTCTTTGCTGCGGGTAGGTGCGTAACCTTCTCGCAGTTAGGGACATTGAGTTTCATTTGTAGATTCTCCAGGTGGTCTTGGTATTTCAACATAGTGATCAGTTATGTTGAAGTCAATTCCATCTTGGAGCTTCAGACAAACTAGCTCTCAATGTTCCCGCCATGCGGGGAGGTTAGTTCCCTTCCGCACGCGCATAAACGATTTAGGATGCACCCGCCTTAGCATCATGCGTGACGGTCAACCCATTAGACAACATAACGTTAAGGTACATGAAAACATAAAGCCAAAACATTCGCGCATGGCGCATATAACATATGCCCACGCTGGTTCTTAACATGGCGCGCTCGCGCAGGGCGCACATAATATGCCCGCGCTGACTAACATGGCGCGCTCGCGCAGGGCGTACATAACAAATGCACGCGCTGACTAACATGGCGCGCTCGCGCTGGGCGCACATAACATAATTACCTAATATTTAGGTTGATTACTTGGTTTAAGGGATTGGGAATTTACCGGGTGTCACAACAGTCTCTTATGAAGTGATGCCTGATTTCAATGTGCTTAGTACTGGAATATTGCACAGGATTCTGAACAATAAAAGATGAAGCAGTATTATCAATGTAAATAGGGGTGTTTAAGAAATTCATACCATAATCCAGCATTTGATTCTGAATCCAGAGGACTTGTGCACCGCAGGCAGATGCAACAATGTATTCAGCTTCTGCAGTTGAGATTGACATTGTAGTCTGATTCTTGCATTGCCATGACACCAATCTATCACCCAAAAATTGACACCTTCCTGAAGTAGACTTCCTGCTCATGTTGTAGCCATCATAGTCACTATCCGCATAGGGAATTAGATCAAATAACTGGTTCTTTGGATACCAAATTCCCAAATCAGGTCTTCCTTCAAATACTTAAAGATCCACTTGACTGCATTCATGTGAGAGACCTTAGGACTTGACTGGAATCTAGCACAGACACACACAACAAATATGACATCAGGCCTTGAAGCAGTCAAATACATCAGTGATCCAATTTTTGCTCCGTATTCATGTTCATCCACTGGCTCCCCTTTTCATCAGCTACCATCTTTTCTTTTGAATCCATAGGAGTTGAAGCTGTCTTGAGATCATTACACTTGAATTTGTCTAATATGTTCTACACATACTTAGACTGGTAGATGAAAACCCCATCAGCCTTATGCTAAAATTGCAATCCAAGGAAGAATTTAATTTTTCCCATTGAGCTCATACCATACTTGGACTTCATTACCTCTTCAAACTCCATACACAACTGTTCATTGGTTGACCCAAAAATAATGTCATCCACATAGACTTGCAACAAGAGTAAATCTCTTCGTTTCTTCTTGTAAAAGAGGGTATTGTCTATAGCTCCCCTTTGGAAACCATTTTCAAGTAGGTGATTTGACAGTTTATCATACCAAGCTATAGGAGCCTGTTGAAGTCCATACAGGGATTTTTTTAGCTTATACACCCTGTTAGGATAAATAGGATCCTCAAATCCTGGTGGTTGAGAAACATACACATCCTCTTCTATCTTTCCATTTAGGAATGCAGATTTGACATCAAGTTGGAATACCCTTATATTCTTTGAGGCTTGATTCAAGTCTTGCAACTGGTGCAAAGACTACCTCAAAGTCAATCCCTTCTTTTTGTAGGCATCCCAAAGTAACAAGTCTAGCTTTGTTCTTAATCACAATTCCCCTTTCATCCCTTTTATTCCTGAAAACCCATTTGGTTCCAATTGCATATCTGTTTCTTGGCCTATCTACTAGTTCCCAAACCTGTAGATCTCTGAATTGAGCCAACCCCTCTTGCATTGCTTCTACCCAACTATTGTTCTTTTGTGCTTGAACATTGTTCTTTGGTTCTATTTGGGATAGAAAGCTGGAGTACAAACAAATGTTTGCAGATTCAGAATTGCATCTTGTAACTCTTTCATATATATTTTCAATGATGTGTTCAGAAGGATGATTCTTTTCAACATAAGGGGTTTGAATTATCATATCTGTAGGCACAGTAGTGTCAATATTTGAGTCATTGAGATCTGGTTCTTCAATGACCAAATCAGTGTTGCATTACTAACTTCAGTTGCTTCCTCATTGTTCTGTCCTGAGGTAGATGCACCATTGTTTCCTAAATTCAATCTTTCAAATAAATCTTGAAACTTTTCCCCTGTTGCGGTTTCTTCTTCTCCTATTTGGTTACTTGGATCATCCCCATTTTGAACTTGATCATCCTGCACTTCTTGATTGTCTTGATAATCTGCTTGATGTTGTTCTGGACTTTGATTGTTCTCTTGATTATTGTCTTGAACTTGCTCAACATTTTCATTTTAGGGATCCTTCATGAATGTAAATTCACTTTCTTTACTTGCAACCTTTTTCCACAACTTTTCCAAATACATTGTCTTCTGATTTGACTCTTCAATCACACGGGTTTTGTAAAATGATTCATCAAAATCTTCAGGGTAGATCTTGAAGGATTTGATCAATTTCTCTATGTCAAACAGCCAGGCTGCACCATCAATTGTGTTGAATTGATTTTCATCAAATACTACATCAGATAATTCAATTACACTAAAGTGATCTTTCATATATACTATGTAGGCCTTTGAGTGTGTAGAGTAGCCAACAAAGAAACAGTCTAAGGATTTTGCTTGAAACTTGATGTAGGGCTTTCTATTGAAGAGGATTTCATAGGGAGTCTTGTTGTGACTTTTGTTAAGAAGTACCCTGTTATGAACATAACATGCTGTGTTAATAGCTTCTGCCTAGAAAGTGACAGGCAGATAAGCATCAGCTAGTATGGTTCTTGCAGCTTCAATGAGTGTTCTGTTTCTCCTCTCTGCAACACCATTCTATTCAGGAGCTCTAGGAGTTGAGAATTTTTGAAGTATTCCCTAGTTGTTGCAAAATTCTCCAATAAAGCCATTTTTGAACTCAGTACCATTGTCACTTCTTATCACTTTAACCCTTTTATCCAGTTGATTCTCAATCTTTGTTACACAATTCATAATTAACTCAGCAGCCTCATCCTTTGTACTTAGGAAATAAACCCAAGTATATCTTGAGAAATCATCAATGATCACTAGACAGTATCTTTTCTTCCCAATGCTTGGTACACTCCAGGACCAAAAAGATCCATGTGAAGCATTTCAAGCACTTGATCAATTGAGTTGATGAGTTTAGTCTTGTGAGAAGACTTGTGATGTTTTCCCTTTTGACATGAGATACATTTTTCATCCAACTTGAATTCTCTAGTAGGTAAGCCAATGACATTCTCACCCTTGACTAGTTTGTTCATATTCTTGAGATTGACATGACACAATTTTCTATGCCACAATTTTGAATCATTTTTAGTGGCTTTAGAGACAAAACATGTACCACCCCTTGAAACATCATCCTTCATATTAAGTTCATATAAATTGCCATTCCTTGGGGCCATCATCATGATCATATATCAGGTGGAATAACATATTCAGGTCTTAAGATGAAACAATGTGAGTCATTTAAACCAACTTTATAACCCTTATCATACATCTGTGATATGCTCAAAAGGTTATACTGTAGACCTTCCACATAGAAGACATTGTCAAATGTGACTTTACCATTTGTCAAGATACCATTTCCAACAATTTTACCTCCATTTTCATCACTGTCAAATGCCACTGGACCCTCAAACTACTCTTCATAGTTAACAAGTGACCTCTTGTGTAACGATTCCGGCAAATTCAGGTATACCCTAGCCGGTATATACTATTTATGTGTTATTTAATAATGAATATGTGAATTATAATGCGTTTATACGATTATGTATGATTCACAGTACGGACTATACTCGATTATACATTTAATCGTATTGGAAATACGATTAACCGATTAACGGTTATTGAAGTCCGAATGAATCGAGGATTACATTATAGACGAAATATATAACATTTAGTGATGTTTACGAAGTGTTAAAGCTTCGGGATAAGTGAATTAAAGCGCTGAAAAAGAATTTTGATTTAATGGTACGCCGGTACGTTAAACGAAACCTTTAATACCAAACCAAGCAAGAGACGATCGATCAAGCCGAAAAAGATGCGCGATTATTAATAATATGATGTTCTAAGGTAATAAATGCCATGGTTTAAGTTTCAAAAGTTTTTAAATCGGTTTTACATAAAGTTTTTTTTTTTAAGCCGAAAACGACCATTTTAGCCTCGTTTTAAGTTAGATTAAACATTTAACCGAAAAACAAACTGAACCAGATTATCCAAAACGTTATCCAGATTACAGGAATCCAAACTTGTGGCTAGGAATGGAGAGGTGGGTCCCACCCCACCCCCCATGGATTCCGATCGGCTTAAGGGGGGATCACCCCATGGCTTGTTATTTTTTTTAAAACACAAACATCAACAATCTTCCTTTCTTCTCAAGATCATGATCTAAAACCGAGAATTTTTAGCAAGAAAACAAGGTAATGAGCGGGTTATATACGTTTCCATCTTCGTTTCTTGAGTTTGTTTGCAAGAAAATGAGGTTTCAAAGATGAAAACTGATTCTTGCATGATCAAGTGATGTATACGGGTTATACAAGGGATCTTGGTCCAAGAAAGGAGTTAAACGAACCAAAAACGAATTTTTACGGTTTAAATCTTTGTTTTTATATCATAACCGAAACCATGAAAGAAATGGCTTGATTGTGGGTGTAACTTGCTTGGTGTGGTGTTATTGTACTTGTAGGTGTTGTATCTAGTTGTTAGCAAAGGCTAGAAAGCGAGATCCTTGCGGTTTGAAGCTAGAAACACAAGGTAGTTCGGTTTTTGTGTGATGTTTGTGATTTGGACAGATTGTGATGTGTTTGGAGTTAGGTCATGAAATTTTACAGAGATGATCTACACATGAAAATATGAGATCTGTGAAATTTTGGTAATTTTTGGACAAAGGATGAATATTTGGTGAATTTAATGCTCGGTTTTGGCCAAAAATGGGGAAAAATAGTTAAACATCATGAAAAATTCTGGAAAATTCTAGATAAGCTTTTTATAACATGTATAAGTCACACACAAAAGTTTAGGTCAGTTGGAGAAGTCTAAGTAGGCTTTTCGGTTAAACGAGTTCTAGTGTTTCTAGCTCGGTTCTAGGGAAAATGGCATGTAAAATGAGATTTTGGTTCTGGAAAAATTTAAGGGGACTATGTGGATGGCAGGGGTCATCCAAGAAAAATTTGGTATTTTTCTAAGATCTTTTGGTATTTACGACATATTTAGTGTTTAAATGGTGTTTAAAAATAGATAAATAAATTTTAAATATAAAAATTAATTCTGGAAATATTTTTATTAAAATCCCCACTGTCAAAAAGTTATTTGTTCAAAATTTTGAGATCCGAGATTAAACGGATAATTATTTGTGCTAAAAAGAAGATAAAAACAAACTTTTAAAGCTTAAAACGCGTAAACCGGTAAAGTTCGCCTAAGCGAGCTGACTGGTGTATAAAAACCCTAAAAATGAACCATTTTCATATATTTGAGTTAAATAAGTAAAAATGAATCATCCGAAAATAATTCGGATGATTTGAGTAATTTTAACCGATTTAACAGTTTCCGGTACGCCAAAGACGGAAACGGGTCCCGCGGCCAATCGGGGCGTCTAAACCGAGCTCTAAATTCACAACTTTACTTAAATTATCATTCAACAACTATGTTTGGGTTGTGTGTGACCAAACTCATTTTTGAAACGTAAAAACAGATAACCGTGCTAGGCACGCAAAACGAGGAAAAAAAACTATTAGTAATTTTGACGGTTGAACTCTAGACGATATCACAATCTGAGTCCTGAGAAGTGTTTCTGGGTTAACATTGCCCCCGGAATGGTTACAGTACTGGGTTAACGGTGTCCCCAGATGTACCGGTTAACACGGTTAAAGTTATATTAATAGTGATTGTTTAGTAACGAACTTAGGGAATCGTATTACAGATCCGGACTAGTAGCTTACGTACTGTGTTACCTGCTGCTTACGATAAGGTGAGTTTCACGAGCCCCTTTTTTTCTGAATTGTTTTTAAATATTTTCCCGGGGCGGAAAGCATGTTATTATTGAAATGTTTAAGTACATACTTAACACATGGAATTGCGTGTATTTATAAATATTTGATTGTACGGGAATCGTACGGAATGAGTACAGTACTGGGTAACAGTGCCCCCAGATGTCCCTAGAAGTGTTTCTGGGTTAACATTTCCCCCGGAATGGGTACTGTACTGGGTTAACAGTGTTCCCAGAGGTCCCTAGAAGTGTTTCTGGGTTAACATTGCCCCCGGAATGGGTACTGTACTGAGTTAACAGTGTCCCCAGATGTCCGTAGAAGTATAATTACATCGCTAATATATGATTATTATAATGATTTGTCACAGTTGTTTAAATTAGTGAAACTCACCAACTATTCGTAGTTAACCCGTTTTCTTTACATGCTTTCTAGGTACTCCCAAACTGGAATAAGTGCTACATGCTTGATGATGCGTGCTTTTTGTGGAAGCTTAGTGATCATTTTGTAATAAATATGTTAATGTACTGTTAGTAAAACCTATGTGTTAACGCCTAGACGGTAACTAAACTCGGAACAATGTAATATGATGTGAATTAATGTAGTGGTGTTTTCTTTATAAGCAATGCTGTTGATATCAGACGTGTCTGTTGCATCCCGTTTACGTTTCCGCTGCGGTTACGGGGTGTTACATCTTGTCACAAGTCATGTACCTAGAACATCCACTATCCATATACCATACTTCTTTTAGTGGAGTGGACTGTTCCTGCACATTACAAAGAGAGTGATTAGTTAGATGATGAATTGCAAGGTATCTCAACTTGCAAATCATTAGAATCATTTTCAGTAGCAGCATTGGGTGTGAGTGTTATGGGTTAAGGATCTTCATGTGAAACTTCAATGTTATCTGAATTATCTATTTCATATCCACATTCTCTTGGAGTTTTCACAAATGAAATTGTGCATTGGCAATCAATCACTACACTGTCACATTCTTGAACAACATAGTCCTTCTTGCTTGAATAATCTCTCACATCAAAAATCTTCTCCTCCTTAGCTTCAACCTTAGGTTTCCAAAGAAATCCTTGAGGTTCAAAACCATTCTTCAACAGAAACTTTTCATCACCAGTTAGTTCAGTTGGTTTATTTCTAGGAAAGACTCCTTTGTTTCTAATCTTTTCATTGCTTGGTGATCCTTGAGAATCATCAGACTTAACTGATTTTGTGTCTTGTTTGG
This sequence comes from Bidens hawaiensis, assembly GCF_021521415.1. Lineage (NCBI taxonomy): Eukaryota > Viridiplantae > Streptophyta > Magnoliopsida > Asterales > Asteraceae > Bidens > Bidens hawaiensis. The sequence continues at coordinate 2,570 of NW_027492930.1, read as the reverse complement.
GGATAATTCTCAAAGGTTGAAAGTTCTTTTTCACAACAGGTTCAGATTTCTTGGGAGATCTGCTTCTTCTTACTTGTTCATCCACATGTTTCTTTGGTTTCACATCAACTTTCTTTTCCTTATTAACCTTCTCTACAGATTCCTGATCATTTTCACTCATAGTCCCCTTTCCACACACCTTTCCCTTTCCCAAGTATTCATCATACTTTTGTTTATAAAGCAAAAAGTTTTGACCAAACTTTGTCTCATTGGGAACATGAAAAGGCTTAAAATTGAATCTTTCATTACAAGAATCAGTGTGGTGGCCATATTCATCACATTTCTTGCACCATACTTTTCCTTTGAATCTTTCATGATCACTACCCTTCTTGAATCTCTCACTTGATCTAGGTGGTTTGACACCAAGTGATTTCTGAGTCTTTAGACCATCAAAGTTAATTGAAAAATGGACAAAATCTTCAATATTAATATCTTGTTTTTCAATCTTGCTCTTAACAAAGATGATTTTCTTCATACTCGTAGGCTCTTCATCTAGGCTTCCCTTATGCCTTGACCGCCTCTTCTCATATTCTTCCACGGTTTCAACTTCCCCAATATCAACCACTTCATGGTTTGAGAAACTAGGTAAACTGGAATGAAGTTGTCACCAATAATTGTTTCATTGACTTTTTTCTTGTTGTTGTCACTAATTCTTTGCAAAGCACCCTTGCTTGGTGCCTTACTGCATTATAGCTCACCTTTGATCTTTTACATATGTCAAAAGACACATGTTCTCTTTGTATCTTTTCATTGTTGTTGATCATCTTTGGAGTCAATCTGGGTAGTTGAGGTAGTTTGTCAATTGATTCAGCTTTCTTCTGTCTTCTGCCCCTTTCAGCAGCTTGAATCTCTTCATCAGTGATCTGATCACTCAAGTCACTTAAGTCATCCATATTTAGATCATCAAAATCAAAGTCATCCTCAAAGACTTGCACTCCTATTTACTTGTCCTCTCTTACACCTTCTCTTACTACAAACTCTCCCTCTTCACTTACTTCAACTTTCTTGTAAAGATCAACAAATTCTTCTTTGTCTTGAAAAGCATCTCTAAATTGTTGAAGATATCCATCCCTCTTTTCTTTGTCAACCTTGGGCAAAAAGTTGTTATTGAATGGTGGTATAACAGCTTTGTATTTATCTTTCTCCTTTACTTGTTTCAAGATACCACAAATGTTTCCTGTGGAAACCAAGTTCTTTAGAAATTCATTCTCAACTTGTAACTTTGTGTTCTGCATCTTCTTTTCAATAATCATCTTTTTCAAGCCATCTATCTCAGTGATGTATCTCTGTTGAGCTCTATAGCTACTCACACAATCATCTTCTAAACTTCTGATTTTCTCTTCATTTATTACATCACTTGCTTCATACCCATTCATGATGCTTTATTTTCTGAAACACTCACCCTCTAGCTTGCCTACTTTTATAGTTAAAGCATTAACTGTTTCAAGTAAATCAGTTGTAGGGGTTGAGTGTACCTAAGAAGATGATGTTCCAGCCTCGTTCTCAATCTTTGCCATAAAAGCAACGTTAGCCTTTGTGATGTCATCTGCATGATCACTCCAATAAAAATTTCCTTCATGTTGTGCAGCAATAGCTACATCCCTTGATTTCTTGGTTGATTTTGATTGATTCTATTGGGGATAACTGGAGCAGTTTGAGGGTATTGATTTCTTTGGTAGTTTTGATTTTGAGGCACAACTTGTTGATTATTCATTTGGGGATGTTGATAGTAGTTGAAGTTGGAATTTTTGTTGTTGAAGTTGTTGTTTCTTGGCTGATTCTGTTGGTATTGTAGCTGATTTCTAGGCTGTTGGTTCTGATACTGATTCATTTGAAAATTTCTAGGTTGGTTGCATTCTCTTGCAAAGTGTCCAGGTTGTTGGCAATTGTAACAGATTGCCTTGTACTTATCAAAGCCAATCCTCTCATTTGGACCAGAGACTAGAGATCTACCAGTCCTGTTGAACAACCTCTTGCTTCTGAGTGCAAGCATTGCAGCCTGCCACTTCAAATCCATATCCTCAAGGTCATCAGCATCTATTTGTTCCAAATCATCTTGTATGACACTTGTGTGGATTAAGTTTTTGGCCATAAATGCATTGTAGGACTCAGTGAACATAGAGAACAATGCTTGAGTTTCATTCCCTTGACCATTGTTTCCACCAGAGTAAGTTATATGTCCACTTGCTATGGAGGCAGAGTCATTGTCATCTATAAGTTGGACATTGAACCTTGACTGGTTTATTTGGTGACTTGAGCTACCACCAACAAATGCTTTAGGTGTATCAACACCATCTTCAGTTGGTTCCTCTATGATGGGAATCTGCTGTTGATTTTTGATAGACAAGCTTTCCAAAGGTGCAATAAGAGCATTGGACACCTGGAAACATGGCTTCTCTTCTTTTATCATTTCGTTCTTGATCTTCTCTATCTCAGCGGACTGAAGGAAGGAAATTACATCATCCAACTTCAGTTGATCAAATTTTGGCTTTTGAAGGATGAACTTGTAGGTAGTGTACCTTTCCTTCGGC